>NC_084613.1:9756300-9931300 GCF_033978795.1 Nerophis ophidion | reverse complement strand
AACCGTCAATATGAAGACTGGTGAACAAGTTAGAACATGAATCCATTGATCCAAAGTACCGTCAATATGAGGACCGGTGAACAAATTAGGACATAAATCCATCCATCCATCCAAAGTACCGGTGCACAAGTTAGGACATTAATCCATCAATCCATCCAAAATACCGTCCATGTGAGGACCAGTGAACAAGTTAGGACATTAATCCATCCATCCATCCAAAGAATCGTCCATATGGTGAACAAGTTAGGACATAAATCCATCCAAAGTACTTTTGAACTTTGCGCCTATAACAATCCGGATGGTTATTTTCCTCTTTGTTCCGGAGGAGACCACGTCCACAGTTTCCAAATATAATTCGAAATGTGGACTCGTCAGACCACATAACACCTTTCCACTTTGCATCAGTCCATCTTAGATGAGCTCTGGCCCAGCGAAGTCGGCGGCGTTCCTGGGTGTTGTTGATAAATGGCTTTCGCTTTGCATAGCAGAGTTTTAACTTGCACTTACAGATGTAGCGACCAACCGTAGTTACTGACAGTGGTTTTATGAAGTGATCCTGAGCCCATGTGGCGATATCCTTTACACACCGATATCGGTTTTTGATGCAGCACCGGCTGAGGGATCAAAGGTCCGTAATATCATCGCTTACGTGCAGTGATTTCTCCAGATTCTCCGAACCTTTTGATGATTTTACAGACCGTAGATGGTAAAATCCCTAAATTCCTTGCAATAGCTCGTTGAGAAATGTTGTCCTAAAACTGTTCGACAATTTGCTTACCAATTGGTGACCTTGTTTGTGAATTACTTAGCATTTCACGGAAGCTGCTTTTTATACCCAATCATGTCACCCACCTGTTCCCAATCAGCATGAACACCTGTGGGATGTTCCACATAAGTGTTTGATGAAAACGCCTCAACTTAATCAGTACTTATTGCCACCTTTCCCAACTTCTTTGTCACGTGTTGCTGGCATCAAATTCTAAAGTTAATGATTATTTGCACACAAAAAAAAATGTTTTATCAGTTTGAACATCAAATATGTTGTCTTTGTAGCATATTCAACCGAATATGGGTTGAAAATGATTTGCAAATCATTGTATTTTGTTTATATTTACATCTAACACAATTTCTCAACTCATATGGAAACGGGGTTTGTATTATTAATGCACATTTTTATATATCTAGAGAGGTTGGTCCTAAAGAGGGAGGCATTATTTGTAGGTCCCAAGAAGTTCAGAAATACACGAGAGAGTGTGTGTGTGTGTGTGTGTGTGTGTGTGTGTGTGTGTGTGTGTGTGTGTGTGTGTGTGTGTGTGTGTGTGTGTGTGTGTGTGTGTGTGTGTGTTGGCAGCAATGTCACAGGGGAGAGCAGCAAGTTGCAGAGAAAGAAAGAGGCCGAGAGGGAGGGGAAAGCTGACAAATCAGGGTAAAAAGTGGAGAAGTGGAAGGAGGGAGAGAGGGGGGGGGGGAAAAAGAGGTGTCGGATGACATGAAAAGATAACGAGACCGTAATTAAGTGCGAGTCGGACAAAAAAGGAACAAAATTGAGATGAAACAGAAAGAGATGCTGGCCAGATAAGAGGGAGCGTGGCGGGCAGAGGGAGCCACATGAAAGTCGGGAAGGAAGAGAGCCTGAAACGAGCAGTTTAGGCAGCGAGCAGCTGGGCGTGAGTCCAGCTCGCAGGGTCAGAGGAGTGCAAGGCTCGCTCTGACTTTGCCCGACCACCATCGCCGTCGTCCAGACCTGCAGACAGAGCTTATTGAAAAATAACCCAAGTCAAACCTGCTCAAGCGATGTCCTTCCTTGATGGTCCTGGGAACCCCCACAACGGCGGGGCGTGCCGGGAGCGACGCCGCAAGCGAGATCAGGTGTGTGGATCGCGCACCTGGACACGATTGACATATCTCCACCTGATGTATCAAAGGGGAGAAGGAGGAGAGAACGTGGCAGAAGGAGTTGGAGAGCACGCATCACCTGCAGCAGTGAAGAAAGAGCGGAAAAGACGGAGAGCAAGACGGCGACGACGACGACGGGGGAGGCTGAAAAGAGACCGAGGAGCGAGCAGTGGAGGAAGGAGCTGGAAAGCGACCAGACCTGCAGATAGAGCTTATTGAAAAATAAACCAAGTCAAACCTGCTCAAGCGATGTCCTTCCTTGATGGTCCTGGGAACCCCCAGAACGGCAGGGCGTGTCGGGAGCGACGCCGCAAGCGAGATCAGGTGTGTGGATCGCGCACCAGGACACGATTGACATATCTCCTCCTGATGTATCAAAGGGGAGAAGGAGGAGAGAATGGGGCAGAAGGAGTTGGAGAGCACGCATCACCTGTAGCAGTGAAGAAAGAGCGGAAAAGACGGAGAGCAAGACGGCGACGACGACGACGGGGGTGGCTGAAAAGAGACCGAGGAGCGAGCAGTGGAGGAAGGAGCTGGAAAGCAATCAGACCTGCAGACAGAGCTTATTGAAAAATAAACCAAATCAAACCTGCTCAAGCGATGTCCTTCCTTGATGGTCCTGGGAACCCCCACAACGGCGGGGCGTGTCGGAAGCGACGCCGCAAGCGAGATCAGGTGTGTGGATCGCGCACCTGTACACGATTGACATATCTCCTCCTGATGTATCAAAGGGGAGAAGGAGGAGAGAACGGGGCAGAAGGAGTTGGAGAGCACGCAGCACCTGTAACAGTGAAGAAAGAGCGGAAAAGACGGAGAGCAAGACGGCGACGACTACTACGGGGGCGGTTGAAAAGAGACCGAGGAGCAAGCAGTGGAGGAAAGAGTTGGAAAGCGACCAGACCTGCAGACAGAGCTTATTGAAAAATAAACCAAGTCAAACCTGCTCAAGCAATGTCCTTCCTTGATGGTCCTGGGAACCCCCATAACGGCGAGAGTCCGTCACATTTGGCGTACGTCGTTCCCGGCACGCTCCGCTTCTCCGCCTCCTGCCCCACTGCTCATTCGCCGGCTCCGCTTCTCCACATACTTATATAGCGCTTTTCTCTAGTGACTCCAAGCGCTTTTACATGGTGAAAACCCAATATCTAGGTTACATTTCAACCAAGACGAAGTGGCTGGTGGAGAGGGAAGTCTGGGCTTCCCTGCTTAGGCTGCTGCACCTGCGACCCAATCGCGGATAAGCGGAAGAAGATGGATGGATGGCATTTAAAACTAGTGTGAGTGGCAATGGGAGCAGGTGGGTAGAGTGTCTTGCCCAAGGACACACCGGCAGTGACGAGTATGGTGGAAGCGGGGGGGATCGAACCTGGAACCCCCAAGTCGCTGGCACGGCCACTCTGCCAAACCGAGCTGTGCCGCCCCTCAGTAACAACATGCGAAACATAAAAACTGGCGAGTTTTCATTTAATTTTAAAATGAAACCTACGAAATTACCAGCAGCTAATTCTCCAGTGACTATTTTTAATTAGGAATATTGAAATACAAACCCCGTTTCCATATTGTCGTATTTTAGGCTTCATAATGCGCCACACATTTTCGATGGGAGACAGGTCTGGACTACAGGCAGGCCAGTTTAGTACCCGCACTCTTTTACTACGAAGCCACGCTGTTGTAACACGTGGCTTGGCATTGTCTGGCTGAAATAAGCAGGGGCGTCCATGATAACGTCGCTTGGATGGCAACTCATGTTGCTCCAAAACCTGTGTGTACCTTTCAGCATTAATGGTGCCTTCACAGATATGTAAGTTACCCATACCTTGAGCACTAATACACCCCCATACCATCACAGATGCTGGCTTCTACACTTTGCGCCTAGAACAATCCGGATGATTCTTTTCCTCTTTGTTCCAGAGGACACGACGTCCACATTTCCCAAAAAACAATTTGAAATGTGGACTCGTCAGACCACAGAACCCTTTTCCACTTTGCATCAGTCCATCTTAGGTGAGCTTGGGCCCAGTGAAGGCGGCGGCGTTTCTGGGTGTTGTTGATAAATGGCTTTGGCTTTGCATAGTATTGTTTTAACTTGCTTTTATAGATGTAGCGACCCACTGTAGTTACGGACGGTGGTTTTCTGAAGTGTTCCTGGGCCCATGTGGTAATATCCTTTACACACTGATGTCAATTTCTGATGCAGTAAGGTCCGTAATGTGCGGTGATTTCTCCAGATTATCTGAACCTTTTGATGATATTACAGACCGTAGATGGTGAAATCCCTAAATTCCTTGCAATAGCTGGTTGAGAAATGTTGTTCTTTAAACTGTCGGACAATTTGCTAACCCATTTGTTGACAAAGTGGTGACCCTCGCCCCCTCCTTGTTTGTGAACGACTGAGCATTTCTTGGAAGCTGCTTTTATACCCAATCATGGCACCCACCTGTTCCCAATTAGCCCGTTCCAAATAAGTGTTTGATGAGCATCCCTCAACTTTCTCAGTCTTTTTTGCCACCTCTGCCAGCTTTTTTTGAATCATGTTGCAAGCATCAAATTCCAAATTAGGTAACATTTGCAAAACAAAACAACGTTTTCCAGTGTGAACATGAAATATCTTATCCTATTCAATTGAATATAAGTTGAAAAGGATTTGCGAATCGTTGTATTCTGTTTTTATTAACCATTTACACAACATGACAACTTCACTGGTTTTGGGGTTTTTGTAGATGCCGGATTGTCTTTTCTAGATGTTTATCGGGCAAAATAACACAGAATTATAAAAATGACGGATTATATCTTGTTCTCTGTTACGGAAAAGTAAAACTGTCAAATAGACCGTATTTCCTTGAATTACCGCCTGCCTAGAATTTCCACCGGGTCAAACTCGTCACGTCACGAGTGACACTTCACCTGTCATCATTTTCAAAATGGAGGAGGCTGATTTCAATCATTCGAAATCGCAAAAAGGGAAGAAGATTAAGAACTATTCAGTAGGATTTAAGGTCCAAGCTATTGAATATGCTAAAAAGAACAGTAATAAGCTATGTTTTATTACTATACCGTAGCTGCGTGTGTCAAATATGAGTCATTAAATGCCTCCTGGTGGTAGAGGGCGCTAGTGATCCTTCTTGCGGCTACTCGGCTGCAGAAGAAGTGACAACAAGCAGCAATCGTTTATTTTTTCCTCTCGCTTACACTTTTAACATGGAGGATTACATATCTAAAATAAAACCGTTTTCTAAACTGGACTTTCAATCAAAGCAGGAGGTCATAAAGGAAGATCTCCATCGAGACAGAGAGACTTTTAAAACTGAAGAAAGATAAGGAAGACTTCTATAAACAAGTTATTGATGCTTTTGATCAGAAGGAGCTGCGCATGGACTTCATTTATAAGTAAAGGTAAGACCATAATAACGTTTGTTTTATTAAATGTGCTTTTCATGATGGTATCCTTTGTCGTGGAAATTTCTTAAAGACGATCCTTTAGTGACAAATAGCTTTAAAATGATTTATTAAAGTAACAAACAAATAATAACAAGCTTTGCAAAGCGAGACCAAACATCCGTTCGTTTCCGCTTGTTCTAACTCCTTTAGAATTTGACATGACAATTATACATGCTCATTTACATACAGTACACCAGTGGAATGAATACCCAAAGTCCTGTGAAAAAGGAGAGGGTGTCGTTTGCCCAGAAGGAGGTGGGGGGGGGGGTCGGTCACTCAGGAAAGGGGAACAATTTAGCTCTGTTGGGGGTCAAGAATAGATGACACATATGCCCAGGTCAACTAAAGTCCTCATGTTACATCAAAGACACAGGAGAGAGAGCTTGATCAATAAACAACTTTTGGCGACCCGTTCAAAGAACGTCATCAATTAAAACGAGTAGAAGTGATTTTGCTATCATACCTTACATCACACTCAAATTTATAAGCGCGGGCCTAAATTTACCGCATGCCTTTGGTAAGCGCCGGAGTGAGAAGAGGTTTTAAATGAATTAGCGCTCCGGCGCCGATTCGAGGAAATACGGTAGTAATATTTAAAAATCTATCATAATAAAGTAATTGAAAACGTAACGGAACATTGTTGAATTCAGCATCATCCCCGGTAAATATTCACGTCGTTGTCCAGTCTTTTGGTGACTTGGGTCTCTGATTTCCTCGTCGCCAAGACGACGCCGTCTTCGGTTCTCGTCCGGTTCCTGGATGTGGGTCGTCACGGTGAATTGAAGTGGCCGTGGAACCTCTCGCTTTTTGAAAACACTCGGAAGACGGAGTAAAAGCAGGAGAAGAACAAGAGTCCTACATGTTTTTCCTTCCACGGAAGGTTTTCTGTGGAGAATAAATGATGATCGCAGGACCAACACAGATAGACAACTTTCACGCTCACATTCACACACCAGGGACCATTTAGTGTTGCTAATCAACCTAACTCCTCAAAAACAACCCCACACCATAATTCCTCCTCCACCAAATTTCACACTCGGTACAATGCAACCTCCGAACTGATTGCCAGATGGAAAAGTGCGATTCATCACTCCAGAGAAGGCGTTTCCACTGCTCTCGAGTTTAGTGGCGACGTGTTTTACACCACTGCATCCCACATTTTGCGTTGTATGGCTTAGATGCAGCCGCTCGGCCATGGAAAGCCATTCTTTGGAGCTCTCTGCGTACTGTGCGTGGGCTCATTGGAAGGTCACTTGAAATTTGGTGTTCTGTAGTTGCAACTATTAGGTTAACTTACTTTTGATTTTAATCATATTCAATAAGTACATCTAACCTACTTACAAGTTGACAGTGCAACAACACACTTAAGTGACAGTGCAACGACACACTTTGTGACAGTGCAACAACACACTTTTTTACAGTGCAACGACACACTTTGTGACAGTGCAACAACACACTTTGTGACACTGCAACAACACACTTTGTGACACTGCAGCACCACACTTAAGTGACAGTGCAGCAACACACTTAAGTGACAGTGCAACAACACACATAAGTGACAGTGCAACACAAACTTTGTGACACTACAACAACACACTTAAGTGACAGTTCAACAACACACTTAAGTGACAGTGCAGCAACACACCTTGTGACACTGCAGCACCACACTTAAGTGACAGTGCAGCAACACACTTAAGTGACAGTGCAACAACACACATAAGTGACAGTGCAACACAAACTTTGTGACACTACAACAACACACTTAAGTGACAGTTCAACAACACACTTAAGTGACAGTGCAGCAACACACTTTGTGACACTGCAGCACCACACTTAAGTGACAGTGCAGCAACACACTTAAGTGACAGTGCAACAACACACAAGTGACAGTGCAACACAAACTTTGTGACACTACAACAACACACTTAAGTGACAGTGCAACAACAAAGTTTGTGACAGTGCAACAACACACTTAGGTGACAGTGCAACAACACACTTTTTGACAGTGCAACAACACACTTAAGTGACAGCGCAGCAACACACTTTGTGACACTGCAGCAACACACTTAATAGACAGTGCAGCAACACACTTAAGTGACAGTGCAACAAGACACATAAGTGACAGTGCAACGACACACTTTCCGACACTACAACAACACACTTAAGTGACAGTTCAACAACACACTTAAGTGACAGCGCAGCAACACACTTTGTGACACTGCAGCAACACACTTAATAGACAGTGCAGCAACACACTTAAGTGACAGTGCAACAAGACACTTTCCGACACTACAACAACACACTTAAGTGACAGTGCAACAACAAAGTTTGTGACAATGCAACGACACACTTAAGTGACAGTGCAACAACAAAGTTTGTGACAGTGCAACGACACACTTTGTTACTCTACAAAAACACACTTAAGTGACAGTGCAAAAACACACATTGTGATAGTGCAGTGACACACTTTGTGACACTACAACAACACACTTAAGTGACAGTGCAACAACACACATAAGTGACAGTGCAACGACACACTTTGTGACACTACAACAACACACTTATGTGACAGTGCAACAACACACTTTTTTACAGTGCAACGACACACTTTGTGACAGTGCAACAACACACTTTGTGACAGTGAAACAACACACTTAAGTGACAGTTCAACAACACACTTAAGTGACAGTGCAGCAACACACTTTGTGACACTGCAGCAACACACTTAAGTGACAGTGCAGCAACACACTTAAGTGACAGTGCAACAACACACATAAGTGACAGTGCAACGCAAACTTTGTGACACTACAACAACACACTTAAGTGACAGTGCAACAACAAAGCTTGTGACAGTGCAATGACACACTTAGGTCACAGTGCAACAACACACTTTTTGACAGTGCAACAACACACTTAAGTGACAGTGCAGCAACACACTTTGTGACACTGCAGCAACACACTTAATAGACAGTGCAGCAACACACTTAAGTGACAGTGCAACAAGACACATAAGTGACAGTGCAACGACACACTTTGTGACACTACAACAACACACTTAAGTGACAGTGCAACAACAAAGTTTGTGACAGTGCAACGACACACTTTGTTACACTACAACAACACACTTAAGTGACAGTGCAACAACACAGTTTGTGACAGTGCAACAACACACTTAAGTGACAGTGCAACAACACACATAAGTGACAGTGCAAAAACAGACTTTGTTACAGTGCAACGACACATTTTGTGACAGTGCAACAACACACTTTGTGACAGTGGAAAAACACACTTAAGTGACAGTTCAACAACACACTTAAGTGACAGTGCAACAACACACATAAGTGGCAATGCAACGCAAACTTTGTGACACTACAACAACACACTTAAGTGACAGTGCAACAACAAAGTTTGTGACAGTGCAATCACACACTTTGTGACAGTGCAAAGACACACTTTGTTACAGTACAACAACACACTTAATGACAGTGCAACAACACACTTTGTGACACTACAACAACACACTTAAGTGACAGTGCAACAACACAGTTTGTGACAGTGCAACAACACACTTAAGTGACAGTGCAACAACACACTTTGTGATAGTGCAGCGACACACTTTGTGAAACTACAACAACACACACTTAAGTGACAGTGCAACAACACACTTTGTGACAGTGCAACAACACACTTTGTGACAGTGCAACAACACACTTTGTGACAGTGCAACAACACACTTTGCGACAGTGCAACGACACACTTTGTGACAGTGCAACAACACACTTTGCGATAGTGCAACAACACACTCTGCGACAGTGCAACAACACACTTTGTGACAGTGCAACAACACACTTAAGTGATAGTGCAACAACACTCTTTGTGACAATGCAACAACACACTTTGTGACAGTGCAACAACACACTTAAGTGACACTGCAACAACACTTAAGTGACAGTGGAATAACACACTTTGTGGCAGTGCAAAAACCCACTTTGTGCAACAACACACTTTGTGACAGTGCAACAACACACTTTGTGACAGTGCAACAACACACTCATCACTCTCAGTTTACGTGGCCTACCACTTGGTTGCTGTTGTTCCCAAACTCTTCCATTCTCTTATAATAAAGCCCAAGGTTGACTTGGGAATATTTAAGAGTGAGGAAATTTCACGACCGGATTTGTTGCACAGGTGGCATGCTAAGACAGTTCCACGCTGGAAATCACTGAAAGCGGCCCCATTCTTTCACATTATTAAAGTTTAAAAGGTTGTTGAGGTTTGTATGAAGTATAAAATATTATCGCGTGCGTCTTGCCTCCGCAGGCGACGTCATCGTGTACGTGAACGACATCTGCGTGCTGGGCACCACCCACGCCGACGTGGTCAAGCTCTTCCAGTCGGTGCCCATCGGTCAGAGCGTGACTCTGGTGCTCTGCCGAGGTTACCCCCTGCCCTTCGACCCCGAGGACCCCAACGCCGCCAGCGCCTCCATGACGCCCATCGGGATGGAGCACCGCCCCCTGGTGGTGAACGGCCGCGGCAGCTACGACCCCTACCTGGAGTATTTGTCCCTCAGCTCCCAGCTCCCGGCTCAGGCCCTGGCCCAGGCCGGGGTCTCCCACCCGGGGGACACGCACCTGGACGGCTCGTCCCTGCCGCCCACCACGCCCGGTTCCTCCTCCGCGCTCACGCCCCACGACGACAACGTGTCCATGGCCTCCTCGGGGCCGGCGGGCGGCGGCGGGGGGGCGACGACGGCGGAGCTGCTGACCGTCACCATGGTGAAAGGAGCGGAGGGCTTCGGCTTCACCATCGCCGACAGTCCCACGGGTCAGAGGGTCAAACAGGTATGGGGCGAGTTAACCTTTTGAGGGTTTTCATGGACACGTGTGCACATGCTGTAAGTACGCTGGTGGTTGAGTTGTTGACCACTCCTCTTCACAAAATTGGTGCAGCTCAGCTGACATGGACTTGTTTCTTCAGCATTGTCCACACGTTTAAGTCAGGACTTTGGTGTGTGTGTGTGTGTGTGTGTGTGTGTGTGCGTGCGTGCGTGCATGTGTGTGTGTGTGTGTGTGTTGTATATACATATGTATATGTATGTATGTGTGTGTGTATATATATATATATATATATATATATATATATATCCTTCCGCCCAATTGTAGCTGAGATAGGCGCCAGCGCCCCCCCGCGACCCCGAAAGGGAATAAGCAGTAGAAAATGGATGGATATATATATATATATATATATATATATATATATATATACATTTGTATATAGATAGATATACACATGTTAGATACAGTATATATACTGTATACATACATAGTCACTATGTATATATGTATGTATATAAATACATGTGTTTATGTGTGTATATATATATATATGTATACATGTATGTATGTATGTATACATACATTTGTATATGGATATATGTACATATGTGTATATATGTACAGTATGTATATATATGTATTTATATATATATATGTGTGTATATATATATATATGTATTTATATGTGTACATGGGTATGTGTATGTATGTATATATGTATATTTATGTCTTTATATATATATATGTGTATATGTATGTAGATGTATTTATATATATGCATATATATGTATATGTGAATGTATATATATATACGTATGTATACATACATTTACAATATATATATGTATGTATGTATGTATGTATGTATGTATATATCTATGTATATATATGTATGTATTTATATATGTACATATGTGTATATATGTATGTATATATGTGGATTTATGTATTTATATATGTATATGTATGTATGTGTATATATGTATTTATGTGTGTGTATACATGTATATATGAATGTATATATATATATGCATATGTATACATACATTTACAGTGTATATGTATGTATGTATATAGATAGATATACACACGTTAGATATATATACTTTATACATATAGTCACTGTGTATATATGTATGCATATACAGTACATACATATGTGTGTATATATGTATGTATGTATATATATATGGACATATGTGTATATATGTATGTATATATGTATATTTATATATATGTATTTATATATATATGTGTATGTATGTATCTATGAATGTATATATATGCATATGTATACATACATCTACAGTATATATGTATGTGTGTATATAGATAGATATACACACAGATATATATATACTCTATACATATAGTCACTGTGTATATATATGGATGTATATACAGTATATACATATGTATGTATGTATATATGTATACATACTTTGACATAAATGGATATATATTTGTATATGAGTATATATGTATGTATATATGTATTTGTATATGTATATATATGTATTTATATATGTACGGTATATATGCATATCTATATATGTATACATACATTTTTATATACGTATGTATGTATTTAGATAGATGGATGGATAGATGGATAGACACATGTTAGTGACTAAAATAAATAGTTGCACCATTAGATATTTGAATTAAATGACTAAGATGCAGTACCTAAAATTAGATCAACTAGGCGCGGCCCCCTCTGCTGCCCACTGCTCCCCTCACCTGCCAGCGGGTGATCAAGGGTGTGTGTGTGTGTGTGTGTGACTATCATTGCTTCTTGAACTTTCTTTTTAACATTAGTTGCATACCTTCAGGCAGACATTTTATTTTTATTCAATGAGAATTCCAAGAAAAGGTCTCAGAATGAATAATAAATAAATACAACAGTATTTAGTATCGTGAACGCCAACAGTTCATCTTCTCCCTCCAAGTCATGTGACCGGAGGAGGCGGAGTCACAAGCTAAGCGAAGACCTGTGCTCGCAGGTGCTGGACGCGGGCTCGCAGGGGGCGGCGTCGGGTCTGATCGAGGGCGACCTGATCCTGGAGGTCAACCAGCAGCCGGTGGCGGCGGCGGGACACGGACGTGTGGTGGAGATGTTGAAGGAATGTCCGGTCGGCGCCGAGGCCACGCTGCTCATTCAGAGAGCAGCGGCAGGTCAGAGTTCTCATCTTGTTGCTTCCACTGCTTGTTCACACGCACAAAGGTCAAAGGTGAGAGGACGGTCCAGGGAGAGACAGGTGGACTGTTCTTCGCTTTTCAGCCCGAGACTTGTCCACCTGAAGACTTGTAGGGTTGTCTAAAGTCACAGTGAGGAACATGTTTCTAAGTCATTTCCAATATATCTTCGTATTTTTAAATAATAATTCCTCATTTTTTAAGGTAAGGAGGAAATAAAACCAAAGTTTCTATCAAACCAACATTTTTTTTGTAAGTCAGAAATGGTCGTGTAAAAATATTAGAGATTTTTAAGATATACAAAAAAATGTTATATGGGATATTTTAAGTAATAATAAATAATAATAATAATAATAATAATAGATTTTATTTGTAAAAAAACCAACACTTTATATTGAGAAAACAACCTCAAAGTGCTAGTGTATTTAAAAAAATAAAAATAACATAAGAAATTTAGATAAATAAAAATAATAAAAAGATAATAAAACTAAATAAAAAAAAAAATAGAACAGCCTAATAGCTAGAACTAGTATGCATATATCTATAAAAAAGTATAATAATCTTTCATTTTCTATGATTTATGTTTTTGAACCATCCAAAAAAATGTGAAGTATGATTGTCAAAGTACTCAAGAAAGAAAAAATAATAATAAAATAAAAAATTAAATATATATATATCTATATATATATATGGATATATATATATTTATATATATATATATATATACACATATATATATACATACATATATATATGAATATATACAGTATATATACATATATATGTATGTATATATATATATACATATATATATGAATATATATATGTGTGTGTGTGTGTATTTTTACATATATATATATATATATGTATATATAAATATATATACACATACATATATGTGTGTGTAGTGTGATTAGGTGGTGACTTGTCCAGGGTGTACTTTCCCTTCCGCCCGAATGCAGCTGAGATAGGCTTCAGCAACCCCAAAAGAGACAAGCGGTAGAAAATGGATGGATGGATGGATATATATATATATATATATATATATATATATATATATATATATATATATATGTATGTATGTATATATATATATATATATATACATACATATATATATATATATATGTATATATATATATATATATATATATATATATATATATATATATATATATATATGTATATATATATATATATATAGTCATTGTCAAAAGTTTACATACACTTGTAAAGAACATAACGTCACGGCTGTCTTGCGTTTCCAATCATTTCTACGACTCTTATTTTTTTGTAATAGAATGATTGGAGCACATACTTGTTGGTCACTAAAAAACATTCATGAAGTTTGGTTCTTTTATGAATTTATTATGGCTCTACTGAAAATGTGAGCAAATGTGCTGGGTCAAAAGTATACATACAGCAACCGTAAGTCGATAATGCTTCTCTTTCTCTTTTAGACAGACAGGGCTTTGAACGCACCGCAAAATTGAGCTAACATTCCGCTAAAAGCTAATTAGCCTTCACCTGAAGGACTGCGATGCGAGCGAGCTGCCGCTTATGTTTCTAGAACATCAACGGGCTCATAGTGATGTTACTAGTCGTTGACTGGGAGGTGTTTATCATCATTTGGGGAGAGTCCGCTCAATATGCTCACCTGCTAAACACTTTCCTGCTAACCTGAACCGTCTCTCCTCTCTGCCTGCTTCTGCAATCATAAATGAATATTTCAGCACATACACAATGTTGACATCTATATTCAAACTGCACTGACATCCAACAAAAGTCCAGACTGCTCGAAAAACAATGACTACCAATGCAAAGTTAGCAGCTGAAATGGTGGGAATTAAAGATTCCCTAAACTTTATGTCAAGGGAACTCAGTGAAGTGGTAGAACAACAGAGGAAACTGACAGGCCTCATGGAGGAGATCAGGCAGCTAAAGGCTATCATCCAACACAAGAATGAACGGATTGAGCTCTTAGAACAAAGAGTGGATGATTTGGAACAGTATTCCAGAGCTGATGACCTTGTGGTCACCGGCTTGGAGACCAGGCATCGGAGTTATGCCCGGGTTGCTGGCCCACCTGATGACAAGCATGGTGAGGATGCACCATCTGAGGAGCTTGACACCTTGGAGCAACAAGTGGTACGCTACATGAAGAGTAAACATATTCCTCTGGAGAGTCAGCACATATCAGCATGTCACATTATTCCAAGTAAGGACAAAAAAAACAAGCCTAAAGTCATCATCACGTTTGCAAATAGAAAGCACAAAGTGGACATTTTGAAGGCAGCTAAAAAACTTAAAGGCACTGGAGTTTATCTAAATGAGCACCTGACAAAGAAAAATGCGGAAATTGCTTGGACAGGCCGGATCCTCAAAAAGCTAAATAAAATCCAATCGACCTGGACCAGGAATGGAAAAGTTTTCATCCGGACAAACGGACCACCAGAACAAGCCAAAGTGATTGTGATGAGAACAATGAAAGACCTGGATCAGTACAAATGAACATAGTGAGTGCATTTTTCATTTTCTTTTTTTTCTTTTTTTGCTTGATAATTGGATCTCCTGTAAGGAACTCATGACTCTTTCTTTCAAGACTAAAGCCCTATCAAGTGTTGATTACACAGAACGTGGCACATTTGATTTTCAGAATGAAGTGGATCCAGAGACTCATTTATTTAAGCATGTTAAGGATTCTTGCCAGTATTATACTGAGGAACAACTTGATGACGCAAGCATAGAAAATACATTTTCTTTGATTCATTTTAATTGTAGAAGTCTACCAAAACACTTTGCTAAAATCAAAGATGTTTTAGAGTCCCTTAAAGGTAGATTTAAAGTCATTGCTTTATCTGAAACATGGATAAAGAAAGACAAGGAGGTTGATCTGAAATTAAAGGACTATGATCTGTATGTCACTAACAGAGACAATAGGACTGGAGGAGGGGTGGCCCTCTATATATATAATGAACTTAAATGCAGACCAGTTAAATGTATGACAATGGCCATAAATGATTTACTGGAGTGTGTAGCTGTTGAGATAGAATTACAACAAAACAGAAACATTGTTGTTGCATGTGTATATAGAAAACCAGGATCAAAAGTGGAAACCTTCATGGATAAATTAGAGGAAATGATTAATGGTTTAAATAAAAATAAAACTATTGTAATTTGTGGAGATTATAATATTGATCTTCTAAAGGAGGATTCACATAAACAAACATCAGATTTTTTAGAGATATTATATGAAAAAGGGCTGTACCCATTAATTACAAAGCCTAGCAGAATAACCACAACTAGTGCAACCTTAATAGACAATATCTTTACAAATGTTTTAGGGATTCACATCACTACTGGGTTAGTGATAAATGACATAAGTGATCATCTGCCTATATTTGCAATATTTGACTATCAATTCCCTAAAAGAACATACTATCAAATACTTAAGAGGAAAAGAAGTGTCAACCATATTAACAACTTTAGGGATGACCTATTAAAACAAGAGTGGAAAGAGGTGTACACAGACGATATAAATACTGCCTATGATTCTTTTCTTAAACATTATATTACTCTGTATAACAAGCATTGTCCTGAGGTTCCATGCAGATCTAAACAAAGGCAAAATAATGCACCTTGGATGACAAACAGTTTGAAAAATGCATGTAAAAAGAAAAATAGACTTTATAAGGAGTTTATCAAATCAAGAACAGAGAATGCTGAAAAACGATATAAAAACTACAAAAACAAGTTGACCAATATATTGAGACAAGCAAAAAGGGAATATTACAAAAGAATGTTGCATGAAAATAAAAATAACATAAAGGCTACATGGAATATTTTAAATAAAGCAATAGGGAATAGGACAAGGCGAACAGAACTACCTAGATGTTTTAAAAAAGATAATATGTTAATTGAAAACAAAGATGAAATTGTCAATGAATTGAATCAATTCTTTGTAAATGTAGGACCTAGCTTAGCAAACAAAATACCTAGAGCTAATGATCAATCAGGGGATGTCTGGAAAAGGGAAAATAGGGTTATGCAGTCAATGTTTCTTAGTGAAGTGACTGAGAATGAAATATTATCTGTGGTTTACAAACTAAAAAACAAGACCTCAATAGACAATGAGGGCATTGACATGAGTATAATAAAAAACACAATTGATTGCATCATTAAACCATTGCATTATATAATTAATTGTTCTTTTAAAGTAGGAGTTTTCCCAGACAGTATGAAAACTGCTAAGGTTATACCTATATTTAAAACCGGAAATAAACATACATTTGGTAATTATAGACCAGTATCTCTCTTATCCCAATTTTCAAAAGTGCTTGAAAAACTGTTTGTTAATAAATTAGACTGTTTTATTGAAAAACATAAATTATTAAATGAAAATCAGTATGGATTTCGATCAAACAGGTCTACGAGCTTGGCCATCATGAACATTATTGAAGAGATTACAACTGCAGTTGATCAAAATAAATACACAATAGGAGTGTTCCTTGATTTAAAGAAGGCATTTGACACTGTAGATCATCAAATTCTCATTTCTAAATTATATACTTATGGAGTCAGAGGAGTTGCACTGGACTGGTTAACCAGTTATTTACATCAACGACAGCAATATGTTGAGATCGATGATCATAGGTCAGAATGTATGAATATTGAATGTGGAATTCCACAAGGTTCGATTTTAGGACCCAAACTTTTTACTTTATATATAAATGATATTTGTGAGGTTTCGAAAATTTTACAGTGCGTATTATTCGCAGACGATACAAATTTATACTGTTCAGGAGATGACTTGAACATTTTAGCCAATAATATTAAAGAGGAAATGGTTAAACTAAAATTGTGGTTTGATATAAATAAATTATTTTTTAAATTTGGAAAAGACTAAGTATATGGTATTCGGTAATAAAAGAAAGATGGAAGTTAGTTTATCCATAAACAATGTGAAAATTGAGAAGGTGTCTGAAATCAGATTTCTTGGGGTCATCTTAGATGAAAAGTTGACATGGAAAGCTCATATAATGCATGTGAAAAATAAGGTATCTAAAAGTTTATTTATTTTGAACAAGGTTAAATATAGTTTTCCATACAACACAATGAGAATGTTATATTGCTCAATTATTCTACCTTATTTCAATTATTGTGCAGAAATATGGGGAAATACATATCATAGCAACATAATGCCTTTATTTCTTTCACAGAAAAGAGCAATTCGAATCATTTTTAAAGTAGGATATAGAGACCACACAAATCCACTCTTCATTAGGTCAGGATTACTAAAACTAAAAGACATTGTAGAATTGAATACACTATTAATGATGTTCAAAGCGAGAAATAAAGTTCTTCCGAAGGACATACAAAAGTTATTTGTGTTCACATCTGAAGATGAAAACCACAGAAGGCCGTACGACTTTAAACATCCAAGAGTGCGAACAAATTTGAAACAAATGTGCTTGTCTGTTGTTGGTGTGAAAGCATGGAATTCTCTAAACAAAGACTTAAAAAGCTGTAAGAATATATTTGTTTTTAAAAAGAGTTACAAAAAGAGAAAACTGAAATTATATCAAACTGAGTTTTGATTTAGATTGGACGTGTCATTGTGAAAGTGCTTAAAGGAAAATGCAAAAGTTTGTTGGAGTTTGGGTGTTGGTGGAGGGAACGGTTATAAAGTCATCAAAAATAATTGGTGTTAAAAAGGGGGCAGATAAATATAAGAATATTATTCTTCCATCTGCTCCTTTCTGATCATGGAAATGTATAAGAAAGAAAAACAAAAAAGAAACAATGATAGTGTCAATTGTACGTGGCTTGTAAATATGCATTTTCATGAAAGGAATAAAAATAAATGATGATGATGATGATGATATTTTGATTAACAATCATAAATGAATCTTGCAGCACATACACAATGTTGACATCAACATTCCAACAATGGTAAACAATGATAAACAATCCAGAATATGTCAAGTGGTCAATAAGGTCAAGTGAAATAACTTAGTTGTTAAATGTAGGTCGATAATGCTTCTCTTTCTCTTTTACACTTCTCTTTCTCTTTTACACAGACAGGGCTTTGCTGTCTGTATCACACACACGCACACATCGCAAAATTGAGCTAACATTCCGCTAAAAGCTAATTAGCCTTCACCTGAAGGACCGCGAGTGAGCTGAGCTGACGCTTATGTTTCTAGAAGGTCAACGGGCTCATAGTGATGCTACTAGTCGTTGACTGGGAGGTGTTTATCATCATTTGGGGAGAGTCCGCTGCATTATGCTCACCTGCTAAACACTTTCCTGCTAACCTGCACCGTCTCTCCTCTCTGCCTGCCTCTGCAATCATAAATGAATCTTTCAGCACGTACACAATGTTGACATCTATAGTTATATTTTGATAAACTATCATAAATTAATCTTTCAGCACGTACACAATGTTGACATCAACATTCCAACAATGGTAAACAATGATAAACAATCCAGAATATGTCAAGTGGTCAATAATGTCAAGTGAAATAACTTAGTTGTTAAATGTAGGTCGATAATGGTTCTCTTTCTCTTTTAGACAGACAGGGCTTTGCTGTCTGTATCACACACACGCACGCGCCGCAAAATTGAGCTAACATTCCGCTAAAAGCTAATTAGCCTTCACCTGAAGGACCGCGAGCGAGCTAAGCTGCCGCTTATGTTTCTAGAAGGTCAACGGGCTCATAGTGATGTTACTAGTAGTTGACTGGGAGGTGTTTATCATCATTTGGGGAGAGTCCGCTACAATAATGTTGACTGGACCAACAACACCCCAAGTAATGACGTCTACGGTCTAGCCTTTGCGACGCTTCCGGGCTGCGTCACGTGTTCAATTTCCTCCGGCTTGCGGTCAGGTCCACGAAGTGAAGAAAAGAAGAGGAAAAAAAACGGACAGAATGTTAAATTTATGAAGCAAATGTTTTTTTATTCATCCTGTGCTTGTGTGTTGCTGTGGGTGGATTTACTTCCTGCTCAGGGAGAAGTCTTGTTTTTTTGTTATTTTTTAAAACACTGAGCTACCGTAACCTGAATTATAGAACACTGTGGTCGACTTTATTTTTAGACGCCGCTTTAAATATGCAGTGAATTTCAGCAATAAAAGGTTTTTTGGGGATACACGTTAGGTATTATATTTTGTACAACACCTCAAAAGCAGCGAAGTTGTCACGTTGTGTAAATGGTAAATAAAAACAGAATATAATTAATTGAATAGACCGTGTTTTCCTGACTATAAGGCGCACTTAAAAAAAAACATTTTTTCCCCCTCAAAACTCGACTTTGCACCTTATAACCCGGTGTGCCCAATGTACGGAATAATTCTGGTTATGCTTACCGACCTCAAAGCAATTTTATTTGCTACGTGGTTTAATGAAAAGTGTAATCAGTAGATGGAAGCCACACATAAGAGACACGTGTAGACAGCAATATGACTCAAGTAACACTTTGTGACAGTGCAACAACACACTTAAGTGACAGTGCAACAACACACTTTGTGACAGTGCAGCAACTTACTTAAGTGACAGTGCAGCAACACACTTAAGTGACAGTGCAACAACACACTTTGTGACACTGCAGCAACACACTTAAGTGACAGTGCAACAACACACTTTGTGACCGTGCAGCAACACACTTAAGTGACAGTGCAGCAACACACTTAAGTGACAGTGCAACAACATACTTAAGTGACAGTGCAACAACACACTTAAGTGACACTGCAGCAACACACTTTGTGACACAGCAGCAACACACTTAAGTGACAGTGCAACAACACACTTTGTGACACTGCAGCAACACATTTAAGTGACAGTGCAACAACACACTTTGTGACACTGCAGCAACATACTTAAGTGACAGTGCAACAACACACTTTGTGACACTGCAGCAACACACTTAAGTGACTGTGCAGAAACACACTTAAGTGACTGTGCAGCAACACACTTAAGTGACAGTGCAGCAACACACTTAAGTGACAGTGCAACAACACACTTTAGTAACAGTGAAAGAACACACTTTCTGACACTGCCACAACACACTTTGTGACAGTGCAACTACACATTTAAGTGACAGTGCAGCAACACACTTAAGTGACACTGCAGCAACACACTTTGTGACACAGCAGCAACACACTTAAGTGACAGTGCAGCAACACACTTTGTGACACTGCAGCAACACACTTAAGTGACAGTGCAACAACACACTTTGTGACACAACAACGACACACTTTGTGACAGTGCAACAACACTCTTAAGTGACAGTGCAACAACGCACTTTGTGACACAACAACGACACACTTTGTGACAGTGCACCAACACACTTTGTGACACTGCAACAACACACTTTGTGACACAACAACGACACACTTTGTGGCAGTGCAACAACAGACTTTGTGACACTGCAACAACACACTTTGTGCAACAACACACTTTGTGACAGTGCAATGACACACTTTGTAACACTGCAACAACACACTTTGTGCAACAACACACTTTGTGACAGTGCAACAACACACTTTGTGCAACAACATATTTTGTGACACTGCAACAGCACACTTTGTGCAACAACACACTTTGTGACATTGCAACAACACACTTTGTGAGACTGCAACAACACACTTTGTGACAGTGCAACAACACACTTTGTGACACTGCAACAACACACTTTGTGACACTGCAACAACACACTTTGTGACACTGCAACAACACACTTTGTGCAACAACATACTTTGTGACACTGCAACAACACACTTTGTGATAGTGCAACAACACACTTTGTGCAACAACATACTTTGTGACACTGCAACAACACACTTTGTGACTGTGCAACAACACACTTTGTACAACAACACACTTTGTGACATTGCAACAACACACTATGTGCAACAACACACAATGTGACAGTGTAACAGCACACTTTGTGACAGTGCAACAACAGGCTTTGTGCAACAACACACTTTGTGACAGTACAACAACACACTTTGTGACACTGCAACAACACACTTTTTGCAACAACACACTTATGTGACAGTGCAACAACTCTGATGAGGAACATGTCACAGAGCGGTGCATCAGTGGAATATTGTGGTGTGTGTGTGTGTGTGTGTGTGTGTGTGTGTGTGTGTGTGTGTGTGTGTGTGTGTGTGTGTGTGTGTACAAGGGTGTCAGACCTTCCCTGCATGTGTCTTTCACCTCCAATACGGGCGTTCTTCCAGAGTGTTGAACAGGTCTGCCAAGTCCAGCTGTGAGAGTGAGAGTCACCAGGATGACTGCCAAGTCACAACACATAACACCACACAATCTACCACAACATAACATAACACAATGTGACACAACATAACATAACACAATGTAACACAACATAACATAACACAATATAACACAACATAACACAATGTAACACAACACATTGTAAAACAACACAATGTAACACAATGTAACACAACGTAACACAACATAACGCAACACAACATAACATAACACAATGTAACACAACATAACACAACACAACGTAACACAACATGACACAATGTAACATATCACAATGTAACACAACACAACGTAACACAACACAACGTAACACAACATGACACAATGTAACACATCACATTGTAACACAACACAACGTAACACAACATGACACAATGTAACACAACCCAACATAACACAACGTAACACAACGTAACACAACACGACACAATGTAACACATCACATTGTAACACAACACGACACAATGTAACACATAACATTGTAACACAACATGACACAATGTAACACATCACAATGCAACACATAACAATATAACACATCACAATGTAACAAAACACAACATGACACAACACAACGCAATGTAACACATCACATTGTAACACAACACAATGTAACATAACACAATGTAACACATAACATTGTAACACAACATGACACAATGTAACATATCACAATGCAACACATAACAATGTAACACATCACAATGTAACACAACATGACACAACACAACGCAATGTAACACATCACATTGTAACACAACACGACACAATGTAACACATAACATTGTAACACAACATGACACAATGTAACACATCACAATGCAACACATAACAATATAACACATCACAATGTAACAAAACACAACATGACACAACACAACGCAATGTAACACATCACATTGTAACACAACACAATGTAACATAACACAATGTAACACATAACATTGTAACACAACATGACACAATGTAACATATCACAATGCAACACATAACAATGTAACACATCACAATGTAACACAACATGACACAACACAACGCAATGTAACACATCACATTGTAACACAACGTAACACAACACAATGTAACACAACACAATGTAACACAACACAACACAATGTAACACATCACATTGTAACACAACACAACGTAACACAACATCCTTACAAGATTTTCCTCCTAAAATCATCTTTTAAAATGAATTTATAGACATAAAATTATATTTTTAAATCATAAAATCACTGTCTTTCTCAGTCTAAAGGATTTTCTCATATTATTACAACTTCATTCACACACAATAAAACATTTTATTCGTACTTTAGTTGTTTATATTCTGATTTTATACTCATTATTCAACAGTGTATTTCTCATATAATTAAAAAGGTTTTTTTTCTAAGATAAAAATGTTTTTCCCTACAATTTTTTCCTCCTAAAATCCTCTTCTAATATGAATTCATAACCGTAAAATATATCTTTTAAATCAATTAGTTTTTCTCAGTCTAAAGGATTTCGTCCTAGTATTACAACTTTATTCTTACTTAATAAAACATTTCATTTGTACTGTAGTTGTTTATCTTCTGATTTTATACTCAATATTCAACATTTTATTTATCATAGAATTAAGGCGTTTTTTTTTCGAAGATAAAAATGTTTTTCCTTAGAAGTTTTTTCTCCCAAAAAATGTGAGAATTGTCCGTAACGATGTGTTTTTCCTGCTCAGGTCACATCTCTCCGTGGAAGGCCTCCAAACAGGTATGATGACAACGTTTTAATACCTTTTTGTTTCGCTAGTAACTGTACGCCAGGGGTCACCAACCAGGTAGCCCGTAAGGACCAGATGAGTCGCCCGCTGGCCTGTTCTAAAAATAGCTCAAATAGCAGCACTTACCAGTGAGCTGCATCAATTTTTCAAATTGTATTTATTTACTAGCAAGCTGGTCTCACTTTGCTCGACATTTTTAATTCTAAGAGAGACGAAACTCAAATAGAATTTGAAAATCCAAGAAAATATTTGAAAGACTTGGTCTTCACTTGTTGAAATAAATTCATTTATTTTTTTACTTTGCTTCTTATAACTTTCAGAAAGACAATTTTAGAGAAAAAATACAACCTTAAAAATGATTTTAGGATTTTTAAACACATATACCTTTTCACCTTTCCTCTTCTTTCCTGACAATTTAAATCAATGTTCAAGTACATTTATTTTTTTATTGTAAAGAATAATAAAAACATTTTAATTTAATTCTTCATTTTAGCTTCTGTTTTTTCCCACGAAGAATAGTTTGTTTGTGTTTTAGTTTCTCCTCTGTGTGTTTAGTATTTCCTGTCCTTAGCGCTCTTCCTGTTTGTCTCCCTGAGTGCTTTGTTTCCCCTCAGCTGTGGCTGATTGGCACCTGGCCACACCTGGTGTCAATCAGCCAGATCCTATTTTACCTCCTTTGTTCCTCCAGTCAGTGCTGGATTTTTGTCGCTCTTGTGTCGTTGCTACCTGTCGTGTCGTGTCGATGTCGTCATTACAGCTACTACTTGTCCTTGTCGTCGTAGCGGTAAGCTGTTCCTGTTAGCTATTTGTAGTTTGTTTTCTCCTAGCCTTTTGGTTTTGTGTATTCTTGTTAGCCATTAGCTGTTTCCAGTTTTTCTGTTTCCTGCTAATAATAATAATAATAATAATGGATTAGATTTATATCGCGCTTTTCTATTGTTAGATACTCAAAGTGCTCCCAGAGAAGTTGGAACCTATCATTCATTCACACCTGGTGGTGGTAAGCTACATCTGTAGCCACAGCTGCCCTTGGGTAGACTGACGGGAGCGTGGCGTGCTAGATACCTGTTAGCTTCCACGCTAGGCCTTTTGTTTGTTATCCTCCCACGTGCGCACTTTTGGTTTGAACCCTTTGTTTGGTTTTGTTTTAGTTGTTTATATTAAAACCATGTTTTCTCACTCCATGCCGGCCTCCTTCTCTGCATCTTGGGGTTCGTCAACAACAAACTTTGACAATTTGTGAAATATTTCTTCAAACTTGTTAGGATTAAAATTCAAAATAATTATTCTGGCAAATCTAGAAAATCTGTAGAATCAAATTTAAAAGTCTTTTGAATTTCTTTTAACATTTTTGTTCTGGAAAATCTAGAAGAAAATGATTTGTCTTTGTTAGAAATATAGCTTGGTGTAATTTGTTATATATTCTAACAAAGTGCAGATTGGATTTGAACCTATTTAAAACATGTCATCAAACGCTAAAATTAATCTTAATCAGGAAAAATGACTAATGATGATCCATAAATTATTTTTTTTATTTTTCCAAAAAGATTCGAATTAGCTAGTTTTTCTCTTCTTTTTTTCGGTTGAGTTTTGAATTTTAAAGAGTCGAAATTGAGGGTAAACTATGTTTTCAAAATCGTGCTACTATTTGTCCTTGTCGTCGTAGCGGTAAGCTGTTCCTGTTAGCTATTTGTAGTTTGTTTTCTCTTAGCTTTTTGGTTTTGTGTTTTCTTGTTAGCCATTAGCTGTTCCCAGTTTTTCTGTTTCCTGCTAGATACCTGTTAGCTTCCACGCTAGGCCTTTTATTTGTTATCCGCCCACGTGCGCGCTTTTGGTTCGAACCCTTTGTTTGGTTTTGTTTTAGTTGTTTATATTAAAACCATGTTTTCTCACTCCATGCCTGCCTCCTTCTCTGCATCTTGGGGTTCGTCAACAACAAACTTTGACAATTTGTGAAATATTTCTTCAAACTTGTTATGATTAAAATTCAAAATAATTATTCTGGCAAATCTAGAAAATCTGTCGAATCAAATTTAAAAGTCTTTTGAATTTCTTTTAACATTTTTGTTCTGAAAAATCTAGAAGAAATAATGATTTGTCTTTGTTAGAAATATAGCTTGGTGTAATTTGTTATATATTCTAACAAAGTGCAGATTGGATTTTAACCTATTTAAAACATGTCATCAAATTTCTAAAATTAATCTTAATCAGGAAAAATGACTAATGATGTTCCATAAATTTGTATTTTTATTTTTCCAAAAAGATTCGAATTAGCTATTTTTTCTCTTCTTTTTTTCGGTTGAGTTTTTGAATTTTAAAGAGTCGAAATTGAGGGTAAACTATGTTTTCAAAATCGTGCTACTATTTGTCCTTGTCGTCGTAGCGGTAAGCTGTTCCTGTTAGCTATTTGTAGTTTGTTTTCTCCTAGCTTTTTGGTTTTGTGTTTTCTTGTTAGCCATTAGCTGTTTTTCTGTTTCCTGCTAGATACCTGTTAGCTTCCACGCTAGGCCTTTTGTTTGTTATCCGCCCACGTGCGCGCTTTTGTTTTGAACCCTTTGTTTGGTTTTGTTTTAGTTTATATTAAAACCATGTTTTCTCACTCCATGCCTGCCTCCTTCTCTGCATCTTGGGGTTCGTCAACAACAAACTTTGACAATTTGTGAAATATTTCTTCAAACTTGTTATGATTAAAATTCAAAATAATTATTCTGGCAAATCTAGAAAATCTGTCGAATCAAATTTAAAAGTCTTTTGAATTTCTTTTAACATTTTTGTTCTGGAAAATCTAGAAGAAAATGATTTGTCTTTGTTAGAAATATAGCTTGGTCCAATTTGTTATATATTCTAACAAAGTGCAGATTGGATTTTAACCTATTTAAAACATGTCATCAAAATTCTAAAATTAATCTTAATCAGGAAAAATGACTAATGATGTTCCATAAATTTTTATTTTTATTTTTCCAAAAAGATTCGAATTAGCTAGTTTTTCTCTTCTTTTTTTTGGTTGAGTTTTGAATTTTAAAGAGTCGAAATTGAGGGTAAACTATGTTTTCAAAATCGTGCTACTATTTGTCCTTGTCGTCGTAGCGGTAAGCTGTTCCTGTTAGCTATTTGTAGTTTGTTTTCTCCTAGCTTTTTGGTTTTGTGTTTTCTTGTTAGCCATTAGCTGTTTTTCTGTTTCCTGCTAGATACCTGTTAGCTTCCACGCTAGGCCTTTTGTTTGTTATCCGCCCTCGTGCGCGTTTTTGGTTTGAACCCTTTGTTTGGTTTTGTTTTAGTTGTTTATATTAAAACCATGTTTTCTCACTCCATGCCTGCTTCCTTCTCTGCATCTTGGGGTTCGTCAACAACAAACTTTGACAATTTGTGAAATATTTCTTCAAACTTGTTATGATTAAAATTCAAAATAATTATTCTGGCAAATCTAGAAAATCTGTCGAATCAAATTTAAAAGTCTTTTGAATTTCTTTTAACATTTTTGTTCTGGAAAATCTAGAAGAAAATGATTTGTCTTTGTTAGGAATATAGCTTGGTGTAATTTGTTATAAATTCTAACAAAGTGAAGATTGGATTTTAACCTATTTAAAACATGTCATCAAACGCTAAAATTAATCTTGATCAGGAAAAATGACTAATGATGATCCATAAATTATTTTTTTTATTATTTTCAAAAAGATCTGAATTAGCTAGTTTTTCTCTTCTTTTTTTCGGTTGAGTTTTGAATTTTAAAGAGTTGAAATTGAGGATAAACTATGTTTCAAAAAATTTTTTTATTTTTTTTTCGTGTTTTCTCCTCTTTTAAACCGTACAATTAAGTGTTTTTTTTTCATCATTTATTCTCTACAAAAAACCTTTCATAACAGACAGAAATACCCATTTTTGTATATGTATATAGATTTATTTATTAAAGGTAAATTGAGCAAATTGGCTATTTCTGGCAATTTATTGAAGTGTGTATCAAACTGGTAGCCCTTCGCATTAATCAGTACCCAAGAAGTAGCTCTTGCTTTGAAAAAGGTTGGTGACCCCTGAACTATACGCAGAGTCAGTATATGCAATCATAAAAAAAAGCGTCTTTTCAGCCTGTATTTGCCAGCCAGTCTCTCCTAATGGCTGTAAGAGAATATTCCTCCATGATGAATGTCTCCTTAGTGTTTATTGATTCCATTCATCATCCGCCGCTGTCTTTGCCGCATAATTGAGCGAGTTTGCTAAATATCCAAGACGCGTTCAAAGGGTAACGTTATTCTTTTTATGGCAATCATCCATCAAATCGGACGCCCGTCTCGTCTGGCTTCTTGGCACTTTTCTCACTTTCTTAGCTGCTTTCACCAACAATCCATCATCTCTGTGCTTTTTTTCCTAACAAATGTTACCATGCAATATTGAATCTTCTTGCTCATATTTTGTACAAATCTGCGTTAGGGGTACCTAATTGGAATGGTGCGAAACAGGAAGTCTCCAAAAATAAAACGTAATAAAAACAAAAATAAAGAGTTGCACGGCAGAAAGTGTACTTAAATGTTTGTATTTTTTATCATTTTTTTATAAACTGCACAGTAATAACCTGCACACAATAAACTGGTCAGTGTGCAGGTTTTTTTTAACAGGAAGTGATGCCCTTATATGGTCACAGCTGTGGTCAATCGATTGATGTAATCCATCAAGAACAACCTCAAAAATGAAAGTGCACAAATTATAGACAGAATGAAAAATTGTACTAAAATAAAGCAAGGACTTAAGTACAGTATCATAGGAAAATAAAGTAATACAGTTTTGTTTTAAAATGAAATAGTAAAAAAAAAATAAGTTATTAAAAAAAGTGTAATTAAAAAAATGGGTGGACAACCATTATAATAAACTTTTATTTTAATGTTTGTAAACATCTCTCTCTTTATTTTCCTAAAAAAAATTTAATTTAAAAAAATATTTTTGGACAACCATTATAATAAAAGTTGATAATGTTGTCTGTCTATCTGTGTTGGCCCTGCGATGAGGTGGCGACTTGTCCAGGGTGTACCCCGCCTTCCGCCCGATTGTAGCTGAGATAGGCGCCAGCGCCCCCCGCGACCCCGAAAGGGAATAAGCGGTAGAAAATGGATGGATGGATGGATGGCATTATAATAAAAGTTGATAATGTTGTCTGTCTATCTGTGTTGGCCCTGCGATGAGGTGGCGACTTGTCCAAGGTGTACCCCGCCTTCCGCCCGATTGTAGCTGAGATAGGAGCCAACGCCCCCCGCGACCCCAAAAAAGGGATTAAGCGGTAGAAAATGGATTGGTGGATGGGTATTGTAAAAATATATATATATATTTTTTAAATAATAAGGTAATTAAAAAAGTGTGGACAACCGTAATAGTCAAAGTTTATATCATTTTTTTTTTTAAATGAATAAAAAAAAAACATGTGTGAAAAATCATTATAATAAAAGTTTATATTATTAAAAAAAAGTAATACAAAAAATTTGTGGACAACTATTGTAATGAAAGTTTATATCATTAAAAAAAAGTAATAAAAAAGAAGTAATTAAAAAAATAGTATGGAAAACCAATATAACAACTTTATATTATTTAAAAAAAAGTAAGAAAAAAAACAAAAAAAATATGTGCACAACCTTTATAATAAAAGTTTATATTATTTTAAAAAAAAGGAATAAAGAAACAAAAAAGTGTGAACAATCATTAAAATAAAAGTTTATATTATTTTAAAAAAAGTAATAAAAACATGTGTGGACAACCATTGTAACAAAATGTTATATTATTTTAAAAAGTAATAAAAAAGAAGTAATTAAAAAAAAAGTGTGGATATCCATTATATTAAAATTGTATATTATTTAAAAAAAGTAATAAAAAAAACTAAAAATATGTGGAAAACCATTATAGTAAAAGTTTATATACTTTTTAAAAAAAGGAATAAAAAACGTATGGACAATCATTATAATAGAAGTTTATATTATTAAAAAAAAGTAATAAAAAATGTGTGGACAACCATTGTAATAAAAGTTTATATTATTAAAAAAAGTAATTAAAAAAAAGTGTGGATAACCATTATAATAAAATTGTACATTATTAAAAAAAAAGTAATAAAAAAACAAAAAATATGTGGAAAACCATTATAGTAAAAGTTTATGTAATAAAAAAAAAAAAGTAATGAAAAAATGTGTGGACAACCATTATAATAAAAGTTTATTATAACGGTTGTCCACACATTTTTATATATATATTTTTTTATTACTTTTTTTTTTGTTTTTACTTTATTTTCCTAAAAAAAAAAAAAAAAGTCATTAAAAACAACGCGTGGACAACCATTTTAATAAAAGTTTATATTATAAAAAAAAAAGATATAAAAAAAGTAATTAAAAAAATGTGTGGGCAACCATTAAAATACAATTTTATATTACTTTAAAAAAAGTAATAGAAAAACAAAAAAAATATGTAGACAACCATTATAATAAAAGTTTATGTAATAAAAAATGTGTGGACAACCATTATAATAACATTTTAATATAATGGTTGTCCACACATTTTTATTCCTTTTTTTTTTTACTTTATTGTCCTCTGATACTGTACTTTGTACCGAGTCTTTGATTTATTTGGTACGATTTTCCACACCGTCTATTATTTGTGCACTTTCATTCTGAGGTTGTTCTTGATTAATGACATCAATCGACTGAAAGCGGTGTGGCCTGTGCACTTTGTATTAGGAGTGTACCTAATGGAAGGGCCAGGGACATATGAGATGACAAAAAGATCAATAAAAGGTTGAGATGATCATTAAGGGTGTGATGGTGCACACACCTGTGCACGTTGTTTCATCAATAATCAGCAAAGAGGAAAGCATTCATGAAAGATAACATCTTTTGTGACTTTTACTCCAAAACCCCTCATTTTAGATGTTTCTTTCTTGTAATATAATGACATTATTTACCTTTATTTGTTTTATTAATTACATTTTACTCTCTTTTTCTTAGTAATATTCTAATACAATTATAACTAAATATGTGTTTTTAAATATTTGTTTCAATGTATTATTTATGTCTGTTTTTGTAGTTTTATAACTTAATCTTTTAATATAAAAAAAGATTGTAAAATGAAAAACATTTTTACATTTCCTGGTATTATTGCAACTTTATTTTCTTTCTTTTTTTAACAATGTCATTATTTTCTTTTTTTCTGTTAATGTTATTCAAATGAAATGATTACTATATTTTTTTTAATATTTGAACTTATAGTGTGTTTTTAAAAAAATATATATATTATTTATATCTATTTTTGTAGTATCAAAATGTAATTTAAATAATTTTTTTAAAAGATTATAAAAGTAAATATTTAAATATAACATACTCTATTCTCATATTAGAGTGATGTGCTGAATGTAGAACATTTTCTTGTAATATTACAACTTAATTGATCTTTTTTATTTTTTTTGTCAATTCCATTTTACTCTCTTTTCTTAGTAATATTCTAATAAAAGTGCCCATTTTACCAATTTTTTTTTTTTTATGCCTCAACAACCTGTAGAAAGGGTGGTCCCCACAAAACCTGAACAACAATTTGGTGCCCATTCCAAATGATAACCAGTGTGTGTGTGTGTGTGTGTGTGCAATGCCGACTTAATGGGGACATCGCTCTGTTTACACAGTCAACTTTAGGGGACCTGTGACGGTATGGGGATGAAAAAACAGGTCCCCTAAAGATAAACCTTTTTAAATGATAGTCAGTTCCATTCTAAACCATATTAACTTTTTCCCCCCAGGGTCCCCAGTAAGCAGGATCAGCACATTACTTCATCAATCCAGAGATTTAAAGACTTGTATGAGCTAACTGGGCAGTGGCCATTTTACCATTTTTTTTTTTTTATGCCTCAACAACCTGTAGAAAGGGTGGTCCCCACAAATCCTGAACAACGACTTGGTGCCCATTCCAAATGCTAACCAGTGTGTGTGTGTGTGTATTCTGTCAATGCCGACTTAATGGGGACATTGCTCTTTTCACACAATCACCTTTAGGGGACCTCTGATGGTATGGGGACGAAAATACAGGTCCCCCAAAGGGAAACCTTTTTAAATGATAGTTGGCTCCATTCTGAACCATATTAACTTTCCCCCCCAGGGTCCCCAGTAATAATGATCAGCACATTACTTCATCAATCCAGAGATTTAAAGACGTGTATGAGCTAACTGGGCAGTGGCCATTTTACCTCATTTTGTTTTTTATGCCTCAACAACCTGTTGAAAGGGTGGTCCCCACAAGTCCTGAACAACAATTTGGTCCCCATGCCAAATGATAACCAGTGTGTGGGTGTGTGTATTTTGGCAATGCCGACTTAATGGGGACATCGCTCTGTTTACACAGTCACATTTAGGGGACCTCTGATGGTATGGGGACAAAAAAACAGGTCCCCCAAAGGGAAACCTTTTTAAATGATAGTTGGCTCCATTCTGAACCATATTAACTTTTCCCCCCCAGGTTCCCCAGTAATAATGATCAGCACATTACTTCATCAATCCAGAGATTTAAAGACGTGTATGAGCTAACTGGGCAGTGGCCTTTTTACCTCATTTTGTTTTTTATGCCTCCACAACCTGTCGAAAGGGTGGTCCCCACAAGTCCTGAACAACAACTTGGTCCCCATTCCAAATAATAACCAGTGTGTGTGTGTGTTCTGGCAATGCTCACTTAATGGGACACCTCTCTGTTTACACAGTCACCTTTAGGGGATCTCTGACGGTATGGGGACAAAAAAACAGGTCCCCCAAAGGTAAACCTTTTTAAATGATAGTTGGCTCCATTCTGAACCATATTAACTTTTCCCCCCCAGGTTCCCCAGTAATAATGATCAGCACATTACTTCATCAATCCAGAGATTTAAAGACGTGTATGAGCTAACTGGGCAGTGGCCTTTTTACCTCATTTTGTTTTTTATGCCTCCACAACCTGTCGAAAGGGTGGTCCCCACAAGTCCTGAACAACAACTTGGTCCCCATTCCAAATAATAACCAGTGTGTGTGTGTGTGTATTCTGGCAATGCCGACTTAATGGGGACATCGCTCTTTTACACAATCACCTTTAGGGGACCTGTGACGGTATGGGGACGAAAAAACAGGTACCCCAAAGGGAAACCTTTTTAAATGATAGTCGGATCCATTCTGAACCATATTAACTTTCCCCCCCCAGGGTCCCCAGCAATAATGATCAGCACATTACTTCATCAATCCAGAGATTTAAAGACGTGTATGAGCTAACTGGGCAGTGGCCTTTTTACCTCATTTTGTTTTTATGCCTCAACAACCTGTAGAAAGTGTGGTCCCCACAAGTCCTGAACAACAACTTGGTCCCCATTCCGTATAATAACCGGTGTGTGTGTATTCTGGCAATGCCGACTAAATGGGGACATTCCTTACTTCATCAATCCAGAGATTTAAAAACGTGTATGAGCTAACTGTGCAGTGGCCTTTTTACCTCATTTTGTTTTTATGCCTCAACAACCTGTAGAAAGGGTGGTCCCCACAAGTCCTGAACAACAACTTGGTCCCCATTCCAAATGATAACCAGTGTGTGTGTGTGTTCTGGCAATGCTCACTTAATGGGGACACCTCTCTGTTTACACAGTCACCTTTAGGGGACTTCTGACGTTATGGGGACAAAAAAAACAGGACCCCCAAAGGTAAACCTTTTTGAATAATAGTCAGATCCTTTCTGAACCATATTAACTTTTTACCCCCAGGGTCCCCAGCAATAATGATCAGCACATTACTTCATCAATCCAGAGATTTAAATATTTGTATGAGCTAACTGGGCAGTGGCCATTTTAGCAATATTTTTTATGCCTCAACAACCTGTAGAAAGGGTGGTCCCCACAAGTCCTGAACAACAACTTGATCCCCATTCCAAATAATAACCAGTGTGTGTGTGTGTGTGTGTATTCTGGCAATGACGACTAAATGAGGACATTCCTTACTTCATCAATCCAGAGATTTAAAAACGTGTATGAGCTAACTGGGCCTTTTTACCTCATTTTGTTTTTTATGCCTCCACAACCTGTAGAAAGGGTGGTCCCCACAAGTCCTGAACAACAACTTGGTCACCATTCCGTATGATAACCAGTGTGTGTGTGTGTGTGTGTAGTTACCAGAGCAGTGGGACCCCCACGGAAGCCCCCAGGCCAACATGTCGGGTCCAGTCCTCCCTCCGGGCACTCCCTTCCCCAACCAGCCTCAGCACCGCACGTCCGTGCCGGACTCCACCGAAGGGTTCGACCTCAACAAGCCAGACCCTTACGACCTTTACGAGAAGTCCAGGGCCATCTACGAGAGTCGACGTGAGTTTTGACGTCGGCCCGTCATCCTTCGCTCCTCTTCGATTTGCTGCCGAGAAAAGAACGAAACCATAACGCTGCGTGTGTGTGTGTGTGTTTATGTTTATGTGTGTGTGTGTTAGCAGGTCTTGAATACGAAGAGGTAGAGGTGCACCTTCTGAGGGAGAAGACGGGTTTCGGCTTCCGCATCCTGGGTGGAGACGAGGCCGTGCAGGCTGTGAGTCCGGACGCCCGTGACAAGGCTCGTATGGGACGGGCTGGACCTCACACGTCTTCTTTTTTGTTTAACCCTCACACACTTTCACACCCTCCATCTTAAAGGCCTACTGAAACCCACTACTACCCACCAGGCAGAAATATGAAATATTAACATTGCAACACATGCCAATACGGCCTTTTTAGTTTACTAAATTTGCAATTTTAAATTTCGCGCGAAGTGTCCTGTTGAAAAGGTGTGACGTCACGGATTGTAGCGGACTTTTTCATCCAGCGCCGATCCCAGCTATAAGTCGTCTGCTTTAATCGCATAATTCCACAATAATCTGGACATCTGTGTTGCTGAATCTTTTGCAATTTTGTTCAATTAATAATGGAGACGTCAAAGAAGAAAGATGTAGGTGGGAAGCGGTGTATTGCGGCCGCCTTTAGCCACACAAACACAGCCGGTGTTTCCTTGTTTACATTCCCGAAAGCTGACGGTAAAGCTTTACTACAGTGAAGTGAAGTGAATTATATTTATATAGCGCTTTTCTCAAGTGACTCAAAGCGCTTTACATAGTGACACCCAATATCTAAGTTATATTTAAACCAGTGTGGGTGGCACTGGGAGCAGGTGGGTAAAGTGTCTTGCCCAAGGACACAACGGCAGTAACTAGGATGGCACAAGCGGGAATCGAACCTGCAACCCTCAAGTTGCTGGCACGGCCACTCTACCAACCGAGCTATGCCGCCCCCACGGAGCGGTCAAGCGAGCATGGTTCCCGACCACATGTCAACCGGCAGGTTTCGGTAAGAAAATGGTGGTAGTAAGTCGGCTCTTACCGTAGTTATGAGCGGAGAGCTTGCGTCGTGCCTCGCCTCCTGCAGCTGCGGACTCTCTTGCCTCCTCCCGACGGCCGCCCCCGACCGTCAGATGCTTACACCGTGGAGGAGGGAGGAAAAAATAAATCTCAGCCGGGCTGCCTTGCCTCGTCGAGAAACGTGGCTTCCATCGAACACACTGGCGGTCGCCACACCCCTCTGACTTTCAGGTACGACTATATAATCTCACTAAAACACTAGTAACACAATAAGGAGATAGGGGATTTTCCAGAATTATCCTAGTAAATGTGTCTAATAACATCTGAATCGCTCCCACTGTATAGTCTTTTTTTTTTTTTTTTGTAGTCCTTTACTCGCACTTTCCTCATCCACGAATCTTTCGTCCTTGCTCAAAGGTGGGAAGCTTTTAGCCTTTAGCTAAACACAGTCGGTGTTTCCTTGTTTAAAATTCCCGAAGATGAAGCTTTACTATGGATCAGAGCGGTCAAGAGAACATGGATCCTGACCAAATGTCAACCCACAGTTTTCGGTGAGAAAATTGTGGTAATAAGTCAGCTCTTACCGGAGACATCAGCGGAGCTTCCCGTCTTGCTGCTGCTGCGTGACTTCCCTCAGAGACTCTGGCGTCAACTCACCTGTGGCCACACCCCTTCGACTTTCAGGTACTTTATAATCTCACTAAAAGACTAGTAACACAATAGGCAGATAAGGGATTTTCCAGAATTATCCTAGTAAATGTGTCAAATAACATCTAAATCGCTCCCACTGCAATCGCCTTTAAAAAAAAAAATTGTTTTAATAGTCCTTCACTCTAAATTTCCTCATCCACGAATCTTTCAACCTTGCTCAAATTAATGGGGAAATTGTCGCTTTCTCGGTCCGAATAGCTCTAGCTGCTGGTGGCCATGATTGTAAACAATGTGAGGATGTGAGGAGCTCCACAACCCGTGACGTCACGCGCACATCGTCTGCTACTTCCGGCAATTTATTGAAGTGTGTATCAAACTGGTAGCCCTTGGTATTAATCAGTACCCAAGAAGTAGCTCTTGGTTTCAAAAAGGTTGCTGACCCCTGCACTAGAGAGAGTGTTTACACTCAAACATACACCAGTGAAGATGTCACGATGTGTAAATGGTAAATAAAAAACAGAATACAATGATTTGCAAATCCTTTTGTTATTTTTTTACAAATAATCATGAACTTAGAATTTAATGGCAGCAACACATTGCAAAAAAAAGTTGCCAGAGGGGCATTTTTACCAGTGTGTTACATGGCCTTTCCTTTTAACAACACTCAGTAAAAATCATTGTATTCTGTTTTTATTTAGCATTTACACAAGGTGACAACATACACACAAACATACATCTACACTACACACATAGGAACACACACAGCTGCCTCCCATACTCACTAATGCCTTGCAAACATGTGTCAATGCTAACATGTGTGAATGCTAACATGTCAATGCTAACATGTGTCAGTGCTAACATGTGTTAATGCTAACATGTAAATGCTAACATGTGAAAATGCTAACATGTGTCAATGCTAGCATGTGTCAGTGCTAACATGTGTAAGTGCTAACATGTGTTAATGCTAACATATAAATGCTAACATGTGAAAATGCTAACATGTGTCAGTGCTAACATGTGTTAATGCTAACATGTAAATGCTAACATGTGAAAATGCTAACATGTGTCAATGCTAGCATGGGTCAGTGCTAACATGTGTAAGTGCTAACATGTGTTGATGCTAACATGGGTCAATGCTAAAATGTGTCAGTGCTAACATGTCAATGCTAACATGTGTCAGTGCTAACATGTGTCAATGCTGACATGTGTGAATGCTAACATGTCAATGCTAACATGTGTCAGTGCTAACATGTGTCAATGCTAACATGTCAATGCTAACATGTGAAAATGCTGACATGTGTTAATGCTAACATGTGTCAGTGCTAACATGTGTCAATGCTAACATGTCAATGCTAACATGTGTCAGTGCTAACATGTGTCAGTGCTAACATGTGTCAATGCTAACATGTGTCAGTGCTAACATGTGTCAATGGTAACATGTGTCAATGGTAACATGTGTCAAAGCTAACATGTGTCAATGCTAACATGTGTGAATGCTAACTTGTGTGAATGCTAACATGTCAATGCTAACATATGTCATTGCTAACATGTGTCAATGCTAACATGTGTGAATGCTAACATGTGTGAATGCTAACATGTCAATGCTAACATGCGTTAATGCTAACATGTCAATGCAAACATGTGTCAATGCTAACATGTGTCAGTGCTAACATGTGTCAATGCTAACATGTAAATGCTAACATGTGAAAATGCTAACATGTGTCAATGCTAGCATGTGTCAGTGCTAACATGTGTAAGTGCTAACATGTGTTGATGCTAACATGGGTCAATGCTAAAATGTGTCAGTGCTAACATGTCAATGCTAACATGTGTCAGTGCTAACATGTGTCAATGCTAACATGTGTCAGTGCTAACATGTGTCAATGCTAACATGTGTCAGTGCTAACATGTGTCAATGCTAACATGTATTAATGCTAACATGTCAATGCTAACATGTGTCAGTGCTAACATGTATCAATGCTAACATATGTCAGTGCTAACATGTGTCAATGCTAACATGTGTCAGAGCTAACATGTGTTAATGCTAATATGTGTTAATGCTAACATGTCAATGCTAACATGTGTCAATGCTAACATGTGTCAGTGCTAACATGTGTCAATGCTAAGATTTGTCAGTGCTAACATGTGTCAGTGCTAACATGTGTCAATGCTAAGATGTGTCAGTGCTAACATGTGTTAATACTAACATGGGTAAATGCTAACATGGGTGAATGCTAACATGTGTCAATGCTAACATGTGTGAATGCTAACATGTCAATGCTAACATGTGTCAGTGCTAACATGTGTCAATGCTAACATGTAAATGCTAACATGTGAAAATGCTAACATGTGTCAATGCTAGCATGTGTCAGTGCTAACATGTGTAAGTGCTAACATGTGTTGATGCTAACATGGGTCAATGCTAAAATGTGTCAGTGCTAGCATGTCAATGCTAACATGTGTCAGTGCTAACATGTGTCAATGCTAACATGTGTCAATGCTAACATGTGTCAGTGCTAACATGTGTCAATGCTAACATGTGTCAATGCTAACATGTCAATGCTAACATGTGTCAATGCTAACATGTGTCAGAGCTAACATGTGTTAATGCTAATATGTGTTAATGCTAACATGTCAATGCTAACATGTGTCAATGCTAACATGGGTGAATGCTAACATGTGTCAATGCTAACATGTGTCAATGCTAACATGTCAATGCTAACATGTGTCAGTGCTAACATGTGTCAATGCTAACGTGTCAGAGCTAAGATGTGTCAATGCTAGCATATGTTAGTGCTAACATGTGTCAAAGCTAACGTGAAAATGCTGACATGTATGAATGCTAACATGTCAATGGTAACATGTTTTAATGTTAACATATGTCAGTGCTAACAAGTGTCTGTGCTAACATGTGTTAATGCTAACATGTGTTAATGCTAACCAGTGTCAGTGCTAACATGTGTCAATGCTAACATGTGTTAATGCTAACATGTCAGTGCTAACATGTCAGTGCTAACATGTGTCCGTGCTAACATGTGTCAATGCTAACATGTGTTAATGCTAACATGTGTCAATGCTAACACGTGTCAATGCTAACATGTCTTGATGCTAACATGTCAGTGCTAACATATGTCAATGCTAACACGTCCCGGTGCTAACATGTGTCAATGCTACTATGTGTCAGTGCTAACATGTCTCGGTGCTAACATGTCAGTGCTGACAATTGTTGATGCTAACACGTGTCAATGCTAACATATGTTAATGCTAACATGTCAATGCTAACATATGTCAGTGCTAACATGTGTTAATGCTAACATGTGTTAATGCTAACATGTGTCAATGCTTACATGTGAAAATGCTAACATGTGTAAATGCTAACATGTCAACGCTAACATGTGAAAATGCTAACATGTCAATGCTAACATGTGTTAATGCTAAAATGTCAATGCTAACATGTGTTAGTGCTAACAAGTCAACATTCTGCTAACGACCACCTTGCGCGTGTGCGAGCAGATCGTCATCGGCGCCATCATCGAGAACACCCCCGCCGAGCGCGACGGGCGACTGCGGCCGGGCGACGAGCTGATCTCGGTGGACAAGAACGTGGTCGCCGGGAAGCCGCACAAGTACGTCATCGACCTGATGCACGCCGCCGCTCGCAACGGCCAAGTCAGCTTGACCGTGAGGAGGAGGCTGCAGATGCTGGGTGAGGAGCACAAAGATTGTCTATGAAGGCCAGGACGCTCACTCCGACCCACCTCGCCGTCCTCCAGGCGAGGCGTGCCCCGTCAACGGCCGCAGCCCCAGCCTGGTGTCCACTCAGCACAGCTCGCCGCGCAGCGACCCGCCTCCGGTCGCCGTGGCGACGGCGTGCGCTCACCAGGACGGCGTGCAGACCAGCGACGTGGTCATCCATCGCCAAGACAACGAGGGCTTCGGCTTCGTCATCATCAGCTCCCTCAACAGGCCCGAGAACGCCGCCGTCATCAGTGAGCATCCTCTTTTCTTTTTTTTAAATACATCGAGCCATCTTCTCATGCTTCTCGGTCAGGTAAAGGATCTTTGATCGGCGCTTGTCAGGCCAGTCCTTTAAAAAAAGCAGTGCACTTCTGTCACATTAAGGATCTTTGTTTTGAAGCATAAAGAACTGCAGTGACTTTGTTGTATAGAGGATCTTTGATCAGTCCTTGTCTAGTAGGCCCTTAAAAAAAGCAGTGCACTTCTGTCACATTAAGGATCTTTGTTCTGAAGCATAAAGAACTGCAGTGACTTTGTTGTATAAAGGATCTTTGATCAGTCCTTGTCAAGTAGGTCCTTTAAAAAAAGCAGTGCACTCCTGTCATATTAAGGATCTTTGCTTTGAAAAAGGTCCTTAAAAAACAGCAGTGCTCCTGTTGTATAAAGGATCTTTGATTAGTGGTTGTCAAGCAGTTTTTTTTTTTTTAAAGCAGTGCACTCCTGTCATATGGAGGATCTTTGACGAGTTGTTTTGAAGTATTTCCTTAAAAAAAGCAGTGCACTCCTGTCATATTAAGGATCTTTGCTTTGAAAAAGGTCCTTAAAAATCAGCAGTGCTCCTGTTGTATAAAGGATCTTTGATTAGTGGTTGTCAAGCAGTTTTTTTGTTTTTTTCTAAAGCAGTGCACTCCTGTCATATAGAGGATCTTTGAAGTATTTCCTTAAAGACAGCAGTTCTCCTGTCATATAGATGATCTTTGACGAGTTATTTTGAAGTATTTCCTTAAAAATAGCAGTGCACTCATGTCAAATACAGGATTGTTGATAATTTTTTTTAAGTATTTCCTTAAAAAAAGCATTGCACTCCTGTCATATAGAGGATCTTTGTTTTGAAATGGGTATTTAAAAAACAGCAGTGCTCCTTTTGTATAAAGGATCTTTGATGAGTGGTTGTCAAGCAGGTTCTTTAAAAAAGCAGTACACTCTTGCCATATAGAGGATCTTTGAGGAGTTGTTTTGAAGTATTTCCTTAAAAAAAGCAGCGCACTCCTGTCAAATAGATGATCTTTGACTAGTTGTTTTGAAGTATTTCCTTAAAAACAGCTGTTCTCCTGTCATATAGATGATCTTTGACTAGTTATTTCGAAGTATTTCCTTAAAAATATCAGTGCACTCATGTTAAATACAGGATCTTTGATGAGTTTTTTTTAAAAGTATTTCTTTTAAAAAAGCAGTGTACTTCTGTCATATAAAGGATCTTTGTTTTGAAGCATAAAGAACTGCAATGACTTTGTGGTATAAAGGATCTTTGATCAGTCCTTGTCTAGTAGGTCCTTTAAAAAAAGCAGTGCACTCCTGTCATATTAAGGATATTTGCTTTGAAAAAGGTCCTTAAAAAACAGCAGTGCTCCTGTTGTATAAAGGATCTTTGATTAGTTGTTGTCAAGCAGTTTTTTTTAAAGCAGTGCACTCCTGTCATATAGATGATCTTTGACGAGTTGTTTTGAAGTATTTCCTTAAAAAAGCAGTGCACTCCTGTCATATAGAGGATCTTTGTTTTAAAATAGGTATTTAACAAACAGCAGTGCTCCTTTTGTATAAAGGATCTTTGATGAGTGGTTGTCAAGCAGGTTCTTTAAAAAAGCAGTACACTCTTGCCATATAGAGGATCTTTGACGAGTTGTTTTGAAGTATTTCCTTAAAAAAAAGCAGCGCACTCCTGTCAAATAGATGATCTTTGACTAGTTGTTTTGAAGTATTTCCTTAAAAACAGCAGCGCACTCCTGTCATATAAATAATCTTTAAAGTATTTCCTTAAAGACAGCAGTTCTCCTGTCATATAGATGATCTTTGACTAGTTATTTTGAAGTATTTCCTTAAAAACAGCGGCGCGCTCCTGTCATATAAAGGATCTTTGAAGTATTTCCTTAAAGACAGCAGTTCTCCTGTCGTATAGATGATCTTTGACGAGTTTTTTTGAAGTATTTCCTTCAAAAAAAAAGCAGCGCACTCCTGTCAAATAGATGATCTTTGACTAGTTGTTTAGAAGTATTTCCATAAAAACAGCAGCGCGCTCCTGTCATATAAAGGATCTTTGAAGTATTTCCTTAAAGACAGCAGTTCTCCTGTCATATAGATGATCTTTGACGAGTTGTTTTGAAGTATTTCCTTAAAAAAAAGCAGCGCACTCCTGTCAAATAGATGATCTTTGACTAGTTGTTTTGAAGTATTTCCTTAAAAACAGCAGTGCACTCCTGTCATATCAATCAATCAATGTTTACTTATATAGCCCTAAATCACTAGTGTCTCAAAGGGCTGCACAAACCACCACGACATCCTCGGTAGGCCCACATAAGGGCAAGGAAAACTCACACCCAGTGGGACATCGGTGACAATAATGATCCAGTGGGACGTGTTCCTTAAAGACAGCAGTTCTCCTGTCATATAGATGATCTTTGACGAGTTATTTTGAAGTATTTCCTTAAAAATAGCAGTGCACTCATGTTATATACAGGATCTTTGATGAGTTTTTTTTTCAAGTATTTCCTTTAAAAAAGCAGTGTACTCCTGTCATATAAAGGATCTTTGAAATATTTCCTTAAAGACAGCAGTGCTCCTGTCAGACATATATGATCTTTGAAGCGTTGTTTTGAAGTATTTCCTTAAAAAAACAGTTCAGTCCTGTCATATAGAGGATCTTTGCCGAGTTGTTTTGAAGTATTTCCTTAAAAAAAAGCAATGCACTTTAGTCATGTAGAAGATCTTTGACTAGTTGTTTTGAAGTATTTCCTTAAAAAATAAAGCAGCGCACTCCTGTCATAAAGATGATCTTTGTCTAGTTGTTTTGAAGTATTTCCTTAAAACAGCAGTGCGCTCCTGTCATATATATGATCTTTGACTAGTTGTTTTAAAGTATTTCCTTAAAAACCGCAGTGCACTCCTGTCTTATAGATAATCTTTGACAAGTTGTTTTGAAGTATTTCTTTAAAAAAAGCAGTGCTCCTGGCATAGAGATGATCTTTGAAGAGTTGTTTTGAAGTATTTCCTTAAAAAGAACAGTTCAGTCCTGTTATATAGAGGATCTTTGCCGAGTTGTTTTGAAGTATTTCCTTAAAAAAAAGCAGTGCACTTCAGTCATGTAGAAGATCTTTGACTAGTTGTTTTGAAGTATTTCCTTAAAACAGCAGTGCGCTCCTGTCATATGGATGATCTTTGACTAGTTGTTTTAAAGTATTTCCTTAAAAACCGCAGTGCACTCCTGTCTGATAGATAATCTTTGACAAGTTGTTTTAAAGTATTTCCTTAAAAACCGCAGTGCACTCCTGTCTTATAGATAATCTTTGACAAGTTGTTTTGAAGTATTTCTTTAAAAAAAGCAGTGCTCCTGGCATAGAGATGATCTTTGAAGAGTTGTTTTGAAGTATTTCCTTAAAAAAAACAGTTCAGTCCTGTTATATAGAGGATCTTTGCCGAGTTGTTTTGAAGTATTTCCTTAAAAAATAAAGCAGCGCACTCCTGTCATAAAGATGATCTTTGTCTAGTTGTTTTGAAGTATTTCCTTAAAAACAGCAGTGCACTCCTGTCATATAGATGATCTTTGACTAGTTGTTTTAAAGTATTTCCTTAAAAACCGCAGTGCACTCCTGTCTTATATATAATCTTTGACAAGTTGTTTTTAAGTATTTCTTTAAAAAAAAGCAGTGCTCCTGGCATAGAGATGATCTTTGAAGAGTTGTTTTGAAGTATTTCCTTAAAAAAACCAGTTCAGTCCTGTCATATAGAGGATCTTTGCCGAGTTGTTTTGAAGTATTTCCTTAAAAAATAAAGCAGTGGACTCCTGTCATAAAGATGATCTTTGTCTAGTTGTTTTGAAGTATTTCCTTAAAACAGCAGTGCACTCTTGTCATATAGATGATCTTTGACTAGTTGTTTTAAAGTATTTCCTTAAAAACCGCAGTGCACTCCTGTCTTATAGATAATCTTTGACAAGTTGTTTTGAAGTAATTCTTTCAAAAAAGCAGCGCTCCTGTCATATAGATGATCTTTGACTTACCGGCATTGTCGTCCCTCCCTGTTTGCAGCTGTGCCCCACAAAATCGGGCGTATAATCGAGGGCAGCCCCGCAGACAGGTGTGGCAAGTTGAAGGTGGGCGACCGCATCCTGGCGGTGAACGGACAGTCCATCATCAGCATGCCTCACGCCGACATCGTCAAGCTCATCAAAGACGCCGGCCTCACCGTCACGCTGCACATCATCCCGGAGGAAGGCGAGCGCTCTTTCGGTGTGGCGGCGTCGGTTCAGAGTGTGTCATGTGACCTTACGCCACGCCCCCTGCTCTCCACAGGGTCCCAGTCCGGGCCCGGCTCCGAGAAACAGAGCCCCATGACCCAGAAACACGGCGCCCAGCCCAACGCCGCGGCCCTGAGCGGGCAGGCGGCGCCTCAGATGTCGCTTCAGCCGGGCCAGCAGGCGTCGGGTCAGCCCGCTCAGACGCCGGCTCCCAGCAGTCAGATCCTGGTTTGTCCTCCCGCACCGCCGCCATCGCACCCCACAGTGGCGGGCACGCAGCAGAGCCCCGTGGCACATCCCTCTGGACCTCTGCCGCCGCTCTACCTCCACGACGGCAGGTATGTGCTTCACTGAAAGAAATTACACTAGTGGCCTTTTGGAGGTACTGTTAAATGTTACACATGTTTCATGTTGCCTTTTAGAGGTACTGTTGGAATGTTACATTTAATATTAATATTACACATGTTTCATGTTGCCTTTTAGAGGTACTGTTGGAATGTTACATTTAATATTAATATTACACATGTTTCATGTTGCCTTTTAGAGGTACTGTTGGAATATTACATTTAATATTAATATTACACATGTTTCATGTTGCCTTTTAGAGGTACTGTTGGAATATTACACATGTTTCATGTTGCCTTTTAGAGGTACTGTTGGAATATTACATTTAATATTAATATTACACATGTTTCATGTTGCCTTTTAGAGGTACTGTTGGAATATTACACATGTTTCATGTTGCCTTTTAGAGGTACTGTTGGAATATTACACATGTTTTATTTGCCTTTTAGAGGTACTGTTGGAATTTTACACACGTTTCATGTTGCCTTTTAGAGGTACTGTTGGAATATTACACATGTTTTATGTTGCCTTTTAGAGGTACTGTAGGAATATTACACATGTTTCATGTTGCCTTTTAGAGGTAGTGTTGGAATATTACATGTAATATTAATATTACACATGTTTCATGTAGCCTTTTAGAGGTACTGTTGGAATATTACATTTAATATTAATATTACACATGTTTTATGTTGCCTTTTAGAGGTACTGTTGGAATATTACACATGTTTCATGTTACATTTTAGAGGTACTGTTGGAATATTACACATGTTTCATGTTGCCTTTTGGAGGTATTGTTGGAATATTACACATGTTTTATGTTGCCTTTTAGAGGTACTGTTGGAATGTTACATGTAATATTAATATTACACATGTTTCATGTTGCCTTTTAGAGGTACTGTTGGAATGTTATAGATGTTTCATGTTGCCTCTAGGAGGTACTGTTGGAATATTACACATGTTTCATGTTGCCTTTTAGAGGTACTGTTGGAATATTACATTTAATATTAATATTACACATGTTTCATGTTGCCTTTTAGAGGTACTGTTGGAATGTTACACATGTTTCATGTTGCCTTTTAGAGGTACTGTTGGAATGTTACACATGTTTCATGTTGCCTTTTAGAGGTACTGTTGGAATATTACACATGTTTCATGTTGCCTTTTAGAGGTACTATAGGAATATTACACGTCTCATGTTGCATTTTAGAGGTACTGTTGGAATATTACACATGTTTCATGTTGTCTTTTAGAGGTACTGTTGGAATATTACACATGTTTCATGTTGCCTTTTAGAGGTACTGTTGGAATGTTACATGTAATATTAATATTACACATGTTTCATGTTGCCTTTTAGAGGTACTGTTGGAATATTACACGTTTCATTTTACCTTTTAGAGGTACTGTTGGAATATTACACATGTTTCATGTTACATTTTAGAGGTACTGTTGGAATATTACACATGTTTTATGTTGCCTTTTAGAGGTACTGTTGGAATGTTACATGTAATATTAATATTACACATGTTTCATGTTGCCTTTTAGAGGTACTGTTGGAATGTTACACATGTTTCATGTTGCCTTTTAGAGGTACTGTTGGAATGTTACACATGTTTCATGTTGCCTTTTAGAGGTACTGTTGGAATGTTACATGTAATATTAATATTACACATGTTTCATGTTGCCTTTTAGAGGTACTGTTGGAATGTTATAGATGTTTCATGTTGCCTCTTGGAGGTACTGTTGGAATATTACACATGTTTCATGTTGCCTTTTAGAGGTACTGTTGGAATATTACATTTAATATTAATATTACACATGTTTCATGTTGCCTTTTAGAGGTACTGTTGGAATATTACACATGTTTCATGTTACATTTTAGAGGTACTGTTGGAATATTACACATGTTTCATGTTGCCTTTTGGAGGTATTGTTGGAATATTACACATGTTTTATGTTGCCTTTTAGAGGTACTGTTGGAATGTTACATGTAATATTAATATTACACATGTTTCATGTTGCCTTTTAGAGGTACTGTTGGAATGTTATAGATGTTTCATGTTGCCTCTTGGAGGTACTGTTGGAATATTACACATGTTTCATGTTGCCTTTTAGAGGTACTGTTGGAATATTACATTTAATATTAATATTACACATGTTTCATGTTGCCTTTTAGAGGTACTGTTGGAATGTTACACATGTTTCATGTTGCCTTTTAGAGGTACTGTTGGAATGTTACACATGTTTCATGTTGCCTTTTAGAGGTACTGTTGGAATATTACACGTTTCATGTTGCCTTTTAGAGGTACTATTGGAATATTACACGTCTCATGTTGCCTTTTAGAGGTACTGTTGGAATATTACACATGTTTCATGTTGTCTTTTAGAGGTACTGTTGGAATATTACACATGTTTCATGTTGCCTTTTAGAGGTACTGTTGGAATGTTACATGTAATATTAATATTACACATGTTTCATGTTGCCTTTTAGAGGTACTGTTGGAATATTACACGTTTCATTTTACCTTTTAGAGGTACTGTTGGAATATTACACATGTTTCATGTTACATTTTAGAGGTACTGTTGGAATATTACACATGTTTCATGTTGCCTTTTGGAGGTACTGTTGGAATATTACACGTTTCATATTGCCTTTTAGAGGTACTGTTGGAATATTACACATGTTTCAATGTTGCTTTTTAGAGGTACTGTTGGAATATTACATGTATTAGTAATATTACACCTGTTTCATGTTGCCTTTTAGAGGTACTGTTGGAATATTACACATGTTTCATGTTGCCTTTTGGAGGTACTGTTGGAATATTACACATGTTTCATCTTGCCTTTTAGAGGTACTGTTGGAATGTTACATGTAATATTAATATTACACATGTTTCATGTTGCCTTTTAGAGGTACTGTTGGAATATTACACGTTTCATGTTACCTTTTAGAGGTACTGTTGGAATATTACACGTTTCATGTTGCCTTTTAGAGGTACTGTTGGGACATTACACATGTTTCATTTTGCCTTTTGGAGGCAATGTAGGAATATTACACATTTCATGTTGCTATTTAGAGGTACTGTTGGAATATTACACGTTTCATGTTGCCTTTTAGAGGTACTGTTGGAATATTACATGTAATAATAATATTACACGTTTCATGTTGCCATTTAGAGGTACTGTTGGAATATTACATGTTTCATGTTGCCTTTTAGAGGTACTGTTGGAATATTACACATGTTTCATGTTGCCTTTTAGAGGTACTGTTGAAATATTACATGTTTCATCTTGCCTTTTGAGGTACTTTTGGAATATTACACATGTTTTATGTTGCCTTTTAGAGGTACTGTTGGAATGTTACACATGTTTCATGTTGCCTTTTAGAGGTACTGTTGGAATGTTACACATGTTTCATGTTGCCTTTTAGAGGTACTGTTGGAATATTACACATGTTTCATGTTGCCTTTTAGAGGTACTATAGGAATATTACACGTCTCATGTTGCCTTTTAGAGGTACTGTTGGAATATTACACATGTTTCATGTTGCCTTTTAGAGGTACTGTTGGAATGTTACATGTAATATTAATATTACACATGTTTCATGTTGCCTTTTAGAGGTACTGTTGGAATATTACACGTTTAATTTTACCTTTTAGAGGTACTGTTGGAATATTACACATGTTTCATGTTACATTTTAGAGGTACTGTTGGAATATTACACATGTGTCATATTGCCTTTTGGAGGTACTGTTGGAATATTACACGTTTCATATTGCCTTTTAGAGGTACTGTTGGAATATTACACATGTTTCAATGTTGCTTTTTAGAGGTACTGTTGGAATATTACATGTATTAGTAATATTACACATGTTTCATATTGCCTTTTAGAGGTACTGTTGGAATATAACACATGTTTCATGTTGCCTTTTGGAGGTACTGTTGGAATATTACACATGTTTCATCTTGCCTTTTAGAGGTACTGTTGGAATGTTACATGTAATATTAATATTACACATGTTTCATGTTGCCTTTTAGGGGTACTGTTGGAATATTACACGTTTCATGTTGCCTTTTAGAGGTACTGTTGGGACATTACACATGTTTCATTTTGCCTTTTGGAGGCAATGTAGGAATATTACACATTTCATGTTGCTATTTAGAGGTACTGTTGGAATATTACACGTTTCATGTTGCCTTTTAGAGGTACTGTTGGAATATTACATGTAATAATAATATTACACGTTTCATGTTGCCATTTAGAGGTACTGTTGGAATATTACATATGTTTCATGTTGCCTTTTAGAGGTACTGTTGGAATATTACATGTAATAATAATATTACACGTTTCATGTTGCCATTTAGAGGTACTGTTGGAATATTACATATGTTTCATGTTGCCTTTTAGAGGTACTGTTGGAATATTACACATGTTTCATGTTGCCTTTTAGAGGTACTGTTGAAATATTACATGTTTCATCTTGCCTTTTGAGGTACTTTTGGAATATTACACATGTTTTATGTTGCCTTTTAGAGGTACTGTAGGAATGTTACACATGTTTCATGTTGCCTTTTACAGGTACTGTAGGAATATTACACATGTTTCATGTTACCTTTTAGAGGTACTGTTGGAATATTACACATGTGTCATGTTGCCTTTTGGAGATACTGTTGGAATATTACACGTTTCATGTTGTCTTTTAGAGGTACTGTTGGAATATTACACATGTTTCATGTTGCCTTTTAGAGGTATTGTTGGAATATTACACATGTTTCATGTTGCCTTTTAGAGGTACTGTTGGAATATTACACGTTTCATGTTGCCTTTTAGAGATACTGTTGGAACATTACACATGTTTCATGTTACCTTTTAGAGGTACTGTTGGAATATTACACATGTTTCATGTTGCCTTTTAGAGGTACTGTTGGAATATTACACATGTTTTATGTTGCCTTTTAGAGGTACTGTTGGAATATTACACATGTTTCATGTTGCCTTTTAGAGGTACTGTTGGAATATTACACATGTTTTATGTTGCCTTTTAGAGGTACTGTAGGAATATTACACATGTTTCATGTTGCCTTTTAGAGGTAGTGTTGGAATATTACATGTAATATTAATATTACACATGTTTCATGTAGCCTTTTAGAGGTACTGTTGGAATATTACATTTAATATTAATATTACACATGTTTTATGTTGCCTTTTAGAGGTACTGTTGGAATATTACACATGTTTCATGTTACATTTTAGAGGTACTGTTGGAATATTACACATGTTTCATGTTGCCTTTTGGAGGTATTGTTGGAATATTACACATGTTTTATGTTGCCTTTTAGAGGTACTGTTGGAATGTTACATGTAATATTAATATTACACATGTTTCATGTTGCCTTTTAGAGGTACTGTTGGAATGTTATAGATGTTTCATGTTGCCTCTTGGAGGTACTGTTGGAATATTACACATGTTTCATGTTGCCTTTTAGAGGTACTGTTGGAATATTACATTTAATATTAATATTACACATGTTTCATGTTGCCTTTTAGAGGTACTGTTGGAATGTTACACATGTTTCATGTTGCCTTTTAGAGGTACTGTTGGAATGTTACACATGTTTCATGTTGCCTTTTAGAGGTACTGTTGGAATATTACACATGTTTCATGTTGCCTTTTAGAGGTACTATAGGAATATTACACGTCTCATGTTGCATTTTAGAGGTACTGTTGGAATATTACACATGTTTCATGTTGTCTTTTAGAGGTACTGTTGGAATATTACACATGTTTCATGTTGCCTTTTAGAGGTACTGTTGGAATATTACACATGTTTCATGTTGCCTTTTAGAGGTACTGTTGGAATATTACACATGTTTCATGTTGCCTTTTCGAGGTACTGTTGGAACGTTACACATGTTTCATGTTGCCTTTTGGAGGCAATGTAGGAATATTACACATTTCATGTTGCTATTTAGAGGTACTGTTGGAATATTACACGTTTCATGTTGCCTTTTAGAGGTACTGTAGGAATATTAGACATGTTTCATGTTGCCTTTTAGAGGTACTGTTGGAATATTACATGTAATAATAATATTACACGTTTCATGTTGCCATTTAGAGGTACTGTTGGAATATTACATACGTTTCATGTTGCCTTTTAGAGGTACTGTTGGAATATTACATACGTTTCATGTTGCCTTTTAGAGGTACTGTTGAAATATTACATGTTTCATCTTGCCTTTTGAGGTACTTTTGGAATATTACACATGTTTTATGTTAACTTTTAGAGGTACTGTAGGAATATTCCACATGTTTCATGTTACCTTTTAGAGGTACTGTTGGAATATTACACGTTTCATGTTGCCTTTTAGAGGTACTGTTGGAACATTACACATGTTTCATGTTGCCTTGTGGAGGCACTGTAGGAATATTACACATGTTTCATGTTGTCTTTTAGAGGTACTATTGGAATATTACACATGTTTCATGTTGCCTTTTAGAGGTACTGTTGGAATATTACACATTTCATGTTGCCTTTTAGAGGTACTGTTGGAACATTACACATGTTTCATGTTGCCTTTTGGAGGCACGGTAGGAATATTACACGTTTCATGTAGCCTTTTAGGGGTACTGTTGAAATATTATACATTTCATGTTGCCTTTTAGAGGTACTGTTGGAATGTTACACAGGTTTCATGTTGCCTTTTAGAGGTACTGTTGGAATGTTACACATGTTTCATGTTGCCTTTTTGAGGTACTGTTGGAATATTACATGTAATATTAATATTACACATGTTTCATGTTGCCTTTTCGAGGTAATAGCCAATTAGGAGGAGCTATTGCGACATTAGATCTGATGTTAACGTGTGGTGAGGAGCGATCGCAACACTAAATTTGGTGTTAACGGGTGGTAAGGAGCGATTGTGACACTAAATATTATGTTAACGTGTGGTGAGGAGCAATTGAGTCACTAGATTTAGTGTGAATGTGTGGTGATGAGCGATTGCGACACTAGATTTGGTGTGAACGTGTGGTGAGGAGCAATTGCGACACTAGATTTTATGCTAACATGCGGTGAGGAGCGATTGTGACACTAGATATGGTGTGAATGTGTGGTGAAGAGCGATTTGGACACTAGATTTTAGTGTTAACGTGTGGTGAGGAGCGATTGCGACACTAGATATGGTGTGAACGTGTGGTGAGGAGCGATTGCGACACTAGATATGGTGTGAACGTGTGGTGAGGAGCGATTGCGACACTAGATTTGGTGTGAATGTGTGGTGAGGAGCGATTGCGACACTAGATTTGATGTGAATGTGTGGTGAGGAGCGATTGTGACACTAGATTTGGTGTTGACGTGTGGTGAAAAGCGACCGCCACACTAGATTTGGTGCTAACGTGTAATGAGGAGCTGTTGCGACACTATATTTTATGTTAACGTGTGGTGAAGAGCGATTTCGACACTAGATATGGTGTAACGTGTGCTGAGGAACGATTGTGACACCAGATTTTATGTTAACGTGTGGTTAGGAGCGATTGTGACACCAGATTTTATGTTAACGTGTGGTGAGGAGCGATTGCGACACTACATTTGGTGTCAACGTGTGGTGAGGAGCGATTGCGACACTTGACTTGGTGTCAATGTGTGTTGAGGAGCGATTGTGACACCAGATTTTATGTTAACGTGTGGTGAGGAGCGATTGCGACACTACATTTGGTGTCAATGTGTGGTGAGGAGCGATTGCGACACTACATTTGGTGTCAACGTGTGGTGAGGAGCGATTGCGACACTTGACTTGGTGTCAATGTGTGGTGAGGAGCGATTGCGACACTTGACTTGGTGTCAATGTGTGGTGAGGAGCGATTGTGACACCAGATTTTATGTTAACGTGTGGTGAGGAGCGATTGCGACACTACATTTGGTGTCAATGTGTGGTGAGGAGCGATTGGGACATTAGATTTTATGTTAACGTGTGGTGAGGAGCGATTGCGACACTACATTTGGTGTCAACGTGTGGTGAGGAGCGATTGCGACACTTGACTTGGTGTCAATGTGTGGTGAGGAGCGATTGTGACACCAGATTTTATGTTAACGTGTGGTGAGGAGCGATTGCGACACTACATTTGGTGTCAATGTGTGGTGAGGAGCGATTGGGACATTAGATTTGATGTCAACGTGTGGTGAGGAGCGATTGCGAAACTAGATCTGGTGTTAACGTGTGGTGTGGAGCGATTGCGACACTACATTTGGTGTCAATGTGTGGTGAGGAGCGATTGGGACATTAGATTTGGTGTCAACGTGTGGTGAGAAGCGATTGCGAAACTAGATCTGGTGTTAACGTGTGGTGAGGAGCGATTGCGACACTACATTTGGTGTCAATGTGTGGTGAGGAGCGATTGGGACATTAGATTTGGTGTCAACGTGTGGTGAGGAGCGATTGCGAAACTAGATCTGGTGTTAACGTGTGGTGAGGAGCGATTGCGACACTACATTTGGTGTCAATGTGTGGTGAGGAGCGATTGGGACACTTGACTTGGTGTCAATGTGTGGTGAGGAGCGATTGTGACACCAGATTTTATGTTAACGTGTGGTGAGGAGCGATTGCGACACTACATTTGGTGTCAATGTGTGGTGAGGAGCGATTGGGACATTAGATTTGGTGTCAATGTGTGGTGAGGAGCGATTGCGACACTTGACTTGGTGTCAATGTGTGGTGAGGAGCGATTGTGACACCAGATTTTATGTTAACGTGTGGTGAGGAGCGATTGCGACACTACATTTGGTGTCAATGTGTGGTAAGGAGCGATTGGGACATTAGATTTGGTGTCAACGTGTGGTGAGGAGCGATTGCGAAACTAGATCTGGTGTTAACGTGTGTTGTGGAGCGCGGCGCTCGCGGGATCCTTGGCTGTCCCCACAAGACCCTCTCAGATTGTGTTGCTTTCCCCCTCCCTCACAGGTCAGAGGTTAAAGCCAGACAGGATGTCAAACCTGACTTCCGCCATCCTCCGTTCACTGATTACAGGCAACCCCCCGTCGACTACCGTCACCCGCCGGTGACCGACTACCGTCAACCCCCGACGCTGGACTACCGGCACCCTCCAGGCCTGCTGGACTTCAGGCAGCACCCTGCCGCCTCGCAGTTTCCCCTCAGCATCACGGCGGACTTTAGACCGCAGGTAGGCTTTGTTTACCAAGTTTTCCAAAGTTGAGCTTACCTACCTCAATAATTTTGATTGACAGGTGGGGGTGAAAATGGCCTTAAATTGAAGGCGACAGGAAATGCTGTCATTCTGTATGTTCATAGCCAATTTTAATGAACACTTTGATTTAGGGTATCCATCCATTTTCTACCGCTTGTCCCTTTTGGGGCTGTTGGAGCCTATCTCGGCTGCATTCGGGCGGAAGGCAGAGTACACCCTGGCCAACACAGACAGACATGTACAAACATATAAAGGGCATTCTTACTCAACGGCCATACATGTCACACTAAACAACGTCGACACTGTCATAAACCTGTGCCATATTGTGAAACCATACGAAACAACAATGACAAACACATTTCCGGAGAATATAAACATAAACAAAACCGAACAAATGCCCAGAATTCTCCGCAGTGCCAACTCTTCTGGGACGCTACACTATTTAATTTGGTACAGGGCGTAATTATAAGTGTGACCAGTAGATGGCAGTCAAACATAAGAGATAAGTCTCAAGTAAAAAACACCAACATTTTAAACGTACAATTGAAAATCCATCCATCCATTAATTTTCTACAGCTTGTCCCTTTCGGGGTCGCAGGGGATGTTGGAGCCTATCTCGGCTGCATTCGGGCGGAAGGCGGTGTACACGCTGGACAAGTCGCCGGGCCAACACAGATAGACATGTACAAACATATAAATGGCATTCTTACTCAACGGCCATACATGTCAGACTAAACAACGTCGACACTGTCATAAACCTGTGCCATATTGTGAAACCGTACCAAACAACAATGACAAACACATTTCCGGAGAATATAAACATAAACACAACAGAACAAATGCCCAGAATTTTCCGCAGTAACAACTATTCCGGGACGCTTCACTATTTTATTTGGTACAGGGTGTAATTATGAGTGTGACCAGTAGATGGCAGTCAAACATAAGAGATGAGTCTCAAGTAAACAACACCAACATTTTAAACGTACAATTGAAAATCCATCCATCCATTAATTTTCTACAGCTTGTCGCGGGGGGGGGTGCTGGTGCCTATCTCGGCTGCATTCAGGCGGAAGGCGGGGTACTGCCCTGGACAAGTCGCCGAGCCAACACAGATAGACATGTACAAACATATAAATGGCATTCTTACTCAACGGCCATACATGTCAGACTAAACAACATCGACACTGTCATAAACCTGTGCCATATTGTGAAACCATACGAAACAACAATGACAAACACATTTCCGGAGAATATAAACATAAACACAACAGAACAAATGCCCAGAATTTTCCGCAGTAACAACTATTCCGGGACGCTTCACTATTTTATTTGGTACAGGGTGTAATTATAAGTGTGACCAGTAGATGGCAGTCAAACATAAGAGATGAGTCTCAAGTAAACAACACCAACATTTTAAACGTACAATTGAAAATCCATCCATCCATTAATTTTCTACAGCTTGTCCCTTTCGGGGTCGCGGGGGGGGGTACTGGTGCCTATCTCGGCTGCATTCAGGCGGAAGGCGGGGTACTACCCTGGACAAGTCGCTGGGCCAACACAGATAGACATGTACAAACATATAAAGGGGCATTCTTACTCAACGGCCATACATGTCACACTAAACAACGTCGACACTGTCATAAACCTGTGCCATATTGTGAAACCATACCAAACAACAATGACAAACACATTTCGGGAGACTATAAACATAAACACAACCGAACAAATGCCCAGAATTCTCCGCAGTAACAACTCTTCCGGGACGCTTCACTATTTTATGTGGTACAGGGTGTAAATATAAGTGTGGCTAGTAGATGGCAGTCAAACATAAGAGATAAGTCTCAAGTAAACAACACCAACATTTTAAACGTACAATTGAAAATACATCCATCCATTAATTTTCTACAGCTTGTCCCTTTCGGGGTCGCAGGGGGTGTTGGAGCCTATCTCGGCTGCATTCGGGCGGAAGGCAGGGTACACCCTGGACAAGTCGCCGGGCCAACACAGATAGACATATAAAGGGCATCCTTCCTCAACAGCCATACATGTCACACTAAACAACGTCGACACTGTCATAAACCTGTGCCATATTGTGAAACCATACCAAACAACAATGACAAACACATTTCGGGGTGTAATTATAAGTGTGACCAGTAGATGGCAGTCAAACATAAGAGATGAGTCTCAAGTAAACATCACCAACATTTTAAATGTCCCATTGAAAGTGTAGAACATGACACACGGCGCTCAAAAATCAACATGTTTTGGTAGTAAATATTTTAGTGCCATTTCTAATATAAAGGAGTTTTAAGTTCTTACTTATATCTGTCAATAAACTCGCCATAAAAGCGCTAAAACATACCGGTGGAGTGAGTTCAAATTATTCACATTTATGACAAACTTTTTCCAAAATATAGAATGTAAAATATATCAGGACAATACATACGTTTATCATTTGTTTTCAAAAAGCTTACAAAACAGTGGGACCCCCAAAAATGTACTGTGGGACCCCATTTTTACGACTTAACGGGGACCCTGGGACCCCATTTTGAAGATTGCTTAGCGCCAACACTGCTGTTTGCTCCCCTGCAGGACTTTGACTACTTCACGGTGGAGCTGGAGAAAAGCTCCAAGGGCTTCGGTTTCAGCATCCGGGGCGGCAGAGAGTACAAGATGGATCTGTTTGTGTTACGCCTCGCAGAGGACGGCCCCGCCATTCGCAACGGGAGGATGAGGGTGAGCACGCCCACAACGTGAATGCTCCGATTATAACTCCAATGTTTTTTTGGTTCGCGAGAAGAACTTTATTTTCTGACTAAAATAAGGATTTGGAGTCAACAGGAAACTTCTCTTTGAACAAATAGTCCTTGATCAACAAGTGTGTGACCACCAATGTCGGAACGGTTATTGCAGGCATAAACTTAACGTAAAAGACTGAATATAAGATGGGGCCCTGCTGGGTCTTGGGCGGTGCTCAGGTGGGAGGACAAGAGGGGCGACCGCCCCGAAGCACCTGGTTTTTCAGCAATTGAACATGCTAAAATTTTGCCAAAAAATGCAGCATTTAAAGATGTCTTAGTGTTTAAAGAATTAAAAAATTATTAAAGTTGACATATATACATAGCCCATTCATTCAAAGGAATCAATGTCTGTTTCAGTCACTATGTTATTTAGTCCCAACAGTAATTACAGCTTGTGTTCAAATCCACAGGAACCACATGGGTTAGCCTACTCAATACAGTATTTACAACCTTACTAGTGTTCACTTCAGAGCCACAGATTATTCATCTACTTATTGACATTATTTACACACAACTTTGTCTGTTTCAGTCACTATGTTATTTAGTCCCAACAGTAATTACAGCTTGTGTTCAAATCCACAGGAACCACATGGGTTAGCCTACTCTATACAGTATTTACAACCTTACTAGTGTTCCCTTCACCGCCACAGATTATTCATCTACTTATTGACGTTATTTACACATTACTTTGTCTGTTTCAGTCACTACAGTAATTACAATTTGTGTTCACATCCACAGGAACCACATGGGTTAGCCTACTCTATACAGTATTTACAACCTTACTAGTGTTCCCTTTACAGCCACAGATTATTCATCTACTTATTGACATTATTTACACACAACTTTGTCTGTTTCAGTCACTATGTTATTTAGTCCCAACAGTAATTACAGCTTGTGTTCAAATCCACAGGAACCACATGGGTTAGTCTACTCTATACAGTATATACAACCTTACTAGTGTTCACTTCACAGCCACAGAGGGTTCATCTACTTATTGACATTATTTACACATTACTTTGTCTGTTTCAGTCACTACGGTAATTACAACTTGTGTTCACATCCACAGGAACCACATGGGTTAGCCTACTCTATACAGTATTTACAACCTTACTAGTGTTCCCTTTACAGCCACAGATTATTCATCTACTTATTGACATTATTTACACATAACTTTGTCTGTTTCAGTCACTGTTATTTAGTCACTACAGTAATTACAGCGTGTGTTCACATCCACAGGAACCACATGGGTTAGCCTACTCTATACAGTACTTACAACCTTACTAGTGTTCACTTCACAGCCACAGCTGGTTCATCTACTTATTGACATTATTTACACATTACTTTGTCTGTTTCAGTCACCACAGTGATTACAACTTGTGGTCACATCCACAGGAACAACATGGGTTAGCCTACACTTTACAGTATTTGCAACCTTAATAGTGTTCCCTTCGCAGTCACAGATTATTCGTCTACATATTCATAGTATTTACACATAACTTTGTTTCAGTCACTATGTGATTTAGTCACTGCAGTCATTAGAAATTGTGTTCACATCCACAGGAACCACATGGGTTAGCCTACTATATACATTATTTACAACCTTACTAGTGTTCACATCACAGCCAGAGATGGTTCACCAACTTATTGACATTATCTACTCATGACTTTTTCTGTGTCAGTCACTATGTTATTTAGTCACAATAATAATTACAACTTGTGTTCACATCCACAGGAACCACATGGGTTAGCCAAATATATTCATTATTTACAACCTTACTAGTGTTTACATCACAGCCAGAGATGGTTCATCTACTTATTGACATTATTTACACATTACTATGGCATTTCTGCTTTGATGGCTCTGACATGAGCCTTTTGTTTCTGCTTTAGTGGATTACGCCTGGGATTTTATAGCCAATTTCTGACTCTTCAACTCTCTCGCCACTTCTAACTGCTCCAAATGCAAAACATCATAAAGAGTACAAACAATGTTGATTCATTAGCTAACTTCCTTTATTTTATTATAGCCATTTTTGATTTATAGCATGAAATAACAAATGTCTTGCAGTCACATTGTTTATGTTTTTGGGATGTGTTGTGATTTCCCTTCCTGGTTCGACGGCCCGTCCCTAATGTTTTGCCCTAATCTTAACCAATGGTGACTCAACATAGTAAACAACAACTAATCATGGATGTTCTCGTACATAAACCAACCAATCATCGCTTCCATTTTTAACTTCATCATTTTTGATGGAAAACCCTACTTTTTACCACTGGATATTCAAAAACCGGGAAAACCGTAATTCTTGTATGGCAAAGAGACGGATCAAGATTTTAACACACATTGTAGGTCGGGGGGAAAAAAACGGAGAATATTTTTTTATTTTTTTACAGAGATAAAAAAAAAGACGGATTTCCGACTATAGACGGAAAAAAATCCCATGCCTGTGTAATGTGTCTCCTTTAGGTGGGGGATCAGATCATCGAGATAAACGGGGACAGCACGCGGGACATGACTCACGCCCGCGCCATCGAGCTCATCAAGGCCGGGGGCCGGCGGGTCAGACTGCTGCTAAAAAGAGGCACGGGACAAGTTCCGGAATACGGTGGGTGCTGTTAGGCCTCAATCCCCTTTTTGTAATAACAGATTAACTCCTGTCTCTCCTCCATAGATTAACCAGCATTTTAACTACTTTTATTAATACTTGGAAGTGTTGTTTTTGGGAGTGGAACCACTGGCATATATGTACTGTGGGCTTTTACTTGCCTTCCCTCAGGAATGGTACCTTCCAACCTGTCCATGTGCATGAAAGGTGACACACTAAGCTCCCCCTATTTCTTCCTAATGGGCCACTCGAAAGACACGGTTTGTTCGCAGCTGCATGTCTTCTCTTTCTTCTCGCCGAGTGCTGTGCGTCGCATGCTCATGACTCCGTTGTGTGTGTGTACGTGTGTGTGTGTGTGTTTTTTTGCACATGTTGTGTCAAGTGCACCTGCTGGTGTCTGTGAATATACAGCACACTTGGGCATTTCAAGGCCCGTTAAGCTTTTCAATCTGGCCCACCGGACATTCCAAAATAATTTATTTAAGATCCTTAAGATGGAAATTGTAGCTGACGTTATGATGTGTAGTGATGTTTTTACATGACTAAAGTCTTGAACTATACTAAGTATTTCAATGGTTGCTTTTGCATGATATACTAGTTGCTGTGGTCATCTAATGAGTTACTATGGTAATCTAATGAGTTATTAAGGTCATCCAAAGAGTTACTATGGTCATCTAAGGAGTTATTATGCTAATCTAATGAGTTATTATGCTAATCTAATGAGTTACTACGGTCATCTAATGAGTTATTATGGTCATCTAATGAGTTATTATACTAATCTAATGAGTTACTATGGTCATCTAATGAGTTACTATAGTCATCTAATGAGCTAATATGGTCAACTAATGAGTTACTATGGTCATCTAATGAGCTAATACGGTGATTTAATGAGTAACTATGGTTATCTAATGAGTTACTATGGTCATCTAATGAGCTAATACGGTCATTTAATGAGTTACTATGGTCATCTAATGAGTTAGGTAGGTCATCTAATGAGTGACTATGGTCATTTAATGAGTTACTATAGTCATCTAATGAGTTAGGTAGGTCATCTAATGAGTTACAATGGTCATTTAATGAGTTTCTATAGTCATCTAATGAGTTAGGTAGGTCATCTAATGAGCTAATATGGTCATCTAATGAGTTACTATGGTCATCTAATGAGTTACAATGGTCATCTAATGAGTTACTAAGGTCATCTAATGAGTAACTATAGTCATGTAATGAGTTAGGTAGGTCATCTAATGAGTTACTATGGTCATCTAATGAGCTAATATGCTAATCTAATGAGTTAGGTAGGTCATCTAATGAGTTACTATGGTCATCTAATGAGCTAATACGGCCATTTAATGAGTTACTATGGTCATCTAATGAGTTAGGTAGGTCATCTAATGAGTTACAATGGTCATTTAATGAGTTACTATAGTCATCTAATGAGTTAGGTAGGTCATCTAATGAGTTACTATGGTCATCTAATGAGCTAATATGGTCATTTAATGAGTTACTATGGTCATCTAATGAGTTACTATGGTCATCTAATGAGTTAGGTAGGTCATCTAATGAGTTACAATGGTCATCTAATGAGTTACTAAGGTCATCTAATGAGTAACTATAGTCATGTAATGAGTTAGGTAGGTCATCTAATGAGTTACTATGGTCATCTAATGAGCTAATATGGTCATTTAATGAGTTACTATCGTCATCTAATGAGCTAATACAGTCATCTAATGAGTTACTATGGTCATCTAATGAGCTAATATGGTCATCCAATGAGTTACTATGGTCATCTAATGAGTTACTATGGTCATCTAATGAGTTACTATAGTCATCTAATGAGTTACTATGGTCATCTAATGAGCTAATACGGTCATTTAATGAGTTACTATGGTCATCTAATGAGTTACTATGGTCATCTAATGAGTTACTATGGTCATCTAATGAGTTACTATGGTCATATAATGAGCTAATACGGTCATTTAATGAGTTACTACGGTCATCTAATGAGTTACTATGGTCATCTAATGAGCTAATATGGTCATCCAATGAGTTACTATGGTCCTCTAATGAGTTACTATGGTCACCTAATGAGTTACTATGGTCATCTAATGAGTTACTATAGTCATCTAATGAGTTACTATGGTCATCTAATGAGCTAATACGGTCATTTAATGAGTTACTATGGTCATCTAATGAGTTACTATGGTCATCTAATGAGTTACTATGGTCATATAATGAGCTAATACGGTCATTTAATGAGTTACTATGGTCATCTAATGAGTTACTATGCTAATCTAATGAGTTACTATGCTAATCTAATTCGTTACTATTGTCATCTAATGAGTTATTATGCTAATCTAATGAGTTACTATGGTCATCCAAAGAGTTACTATGGTCATCTAATGAGTTACTATGGTCATCTAATGAGTTACTATGCTAATCTAATTTGTTACTATGGTCATCTAATTAGTTACTATGGTCATCTAATGAGTTACTATAGTCATCTAATGAGTTACTATGGTCAACTAATGACTTACTATGGTCATCTAATGAGTTACTATGGTCATCTAATGAGTTACTACGGTCATCTAATGAGTTAATATGCTAATCTAATGAGTTACTACGGTCATATGGTCATCTAATGAGTTACTATGGTCATTTAATGAGTTACTATGGTCATCTAACGAGTTGCTATAGTCATCTGAGTTAGGTAGGTCATCTAATGAGTTACAATGGTCATCTAATGAGTTACTATAGTCATCTATGAGCTAATATGGTCATTTAATGAGTTATTATGGTCATCTAATGAGTTACTATAGTCATCTAATGAGCTAATATGGTCATCTAATGAGTTACTATGGTCATCTAATGAGTTACTATGCTAATCTAATAAGTTACTATGGCCATCTAATGAGTTACTTTAGTCATCTAATGAGCTAATATGGTCATTTAATGAGTAACTATGGTCATCTAATGAGTTACTAAGGTTATGTAGTTAGTTACTATGGTCATCTAATGAGCTACTATGGTATATGTATTAGTTACTAAGGTTATTTAATGAGTTGCTATAGTCATCTAATTAGTTACAATGGTCATCTAATGAGCTACTATGGTAATGTCATTAGTTACTATGGTAATTTAATGAGTTATTGTGGTCATGCAATTAGTTACTGTGGTAATCGACATACTGTGGTCATCTAATGAGTTACTACGGTAAAGTAATCAGTTACTATGGTAATGTAATGAGTTACTGTGGTCATCTAATTAGTTATTATGGCTTCCAAAAGTGCCTTATTGCAGTGAAACTTGCCAAGGGACATGTAAACAAATATTAACATTGCTGTTTGTATACTTTTGACCCAGCAGATTTGCTCACATTTTCAATAGACACATAATACATTCAGAAAAGAACCAAACTTCATGAATGTTTTTTGTGTCCAAAAACTCATGACAGCCATGATATTATGATCTTTACAAGTGTACGTAAACTTTTGCTGGCGACTGTATATTATCATCGGAGGACGAGGGATAGCTGAACATGCCAACTAATATAAACATGTGAAGGCAGGACATTATATACAAAATAGAGACGGCCAGCGTTTTCTGAAAATGTTCCTCAGAAGTAGTTGACGTCATGCATGATATTTCCCTCTAACACTTAAAGGCCTACTGAAACCCAATACTTTTTAGTTTACTAAATTGCAATTTTAAATTTCCCGCAAAGTGTCGTGTTGATGACTCGTATGATGACGCGTGCGTTTGACGTCTCGGGTTGTAGCGGACATTATTTTCCAGCCCGATCCAAGCTATAAGTAGTCTGATATAATCCCATAATAAAACAGTATTCTGGACATCTGTGTTGCAGAATCTTTTGCAATTTGTTCAATTAATAATGGAGAAGTCAAAGTAGAAAGATGGAGGTGGGAAGTATTGGCCTTTAGCTAAACACAGTCGGTGTTTCCTTGTTTAAAATTCCCGAAAATTAAGCTTTACTATGGATCAGAGCGGTCACGCGAAAATGGATCCCGACCAAATGTCAACCGGCAGTTTTCGGTGAGAAAATTGTGGTGATGAGTCAGCTCTTACCGGAGACATCCGCGGAGCTCCCGTCTTGCTGCTGCTGCGTGACTTCCCTCAGAGACTCACCCGTGGCCACACCCCTTCGACTTTCAGGTACTTTATAATCTCACTAAAAGACTAGTAACACAATAGGCAGATAAGGGATTTTCGCAGAATTATCCTAGTAAATGTGTCTAACAACATCTGAATCGCTCCCACTGCAATCGCCTTTTTTTTAATAGTCCTTCACTCTAAATTTCCTCATCCACGAATCTTTCAACCTCGCTCAAATTAATGGAGAAATTGTCGCTTTCTCGGTCCGAATAGCTCTAGCTGCTGCTGGCTATGATTGTAAATAATGTTCAGATGTGAGGAGCTCCTACAACCCGTGACGTCACACGCACATCGTCTGCTACTTTCGGTACAGGCAAGGCTTTTTTATCAGCGACCAAAAGTTGAGAACTTTATCGCCGATGTACTCTACTAAATCCTTTCCGCAAAAATATGCCAATACCGCGAAATGATCAAGTATGACACATAGAATGGACCTGCTATCCCCGTTTGAATAAGAAAATCTCATTTCAGTAGGCCTTTAAGTCTGAAGGTGTTTAGCTGGCATGTCCCAATACTTTTGTCCATATTTGCATGCGATCCATACAATTGTTTTTTGTCCCCCTTCCTTCAAGATTCTCTCTGGTGTCCCACAGACTGTGTCGGCCCCTGGGATGCCCTTTCTACAATCCACTCTACCCTGCAGGAAGTGACCCTGGAAGCCCGCCAGAGTCCATTGCCTTCATCCCATCCGGCCGCATCCCTGGATTCCCCTCATCAGCTCCCTCTAGAGGCCAAAGCGTGCATGACGGCGGACACAAGCCCGCAAGTGACAGACCACGGCCCCTCGGCTCGAGGGGCCGCAGGTGGCAGGTCCACCCAGCAGAAGTGCAGCGTCAGGGGGTCCGCGGAGCCGGACAGGCAGCCCCGGGCTCTGCCTCCTAAAGTCGCCTTGGGGAGGCCCGCTGACGCACGGGAGCGCCAGTGCTCCCCGTGCTGCGACAGGAAGGCCACCAACACCCAGGCGACGGGCTCTCTCTGGCCGTGGGACCCTTACGTGAGCCTCGCTTCCAACGGCGCCTCTCTGGCGGGCGGAGACTCGCACCCGAGCCTCCAGGAGAGGCTGCCGACCAGAGGCCTTCGCCCCAGAGAGGAGGAGCGCTCCGGGGGCCACCTGGGGCTCTGCTGTCCCTCTAAAAGCGGAGGGGAAGCGCCTGCGAGAAGCGCGGCGGGGTCTTGGAACATGCCTGGGCCGGATAAGCTGCCGGGCACCCTGAGGTCCTGGACCTCCACTGTCAGCAGGTAGAAAGGATCCTAGGGACAAAAATCCTCTCCATTCCTCTCCTCATAGTTCCTTCATTTACCAGATGATTCTGACACCCACCACCTTAAAGACCACCCTGATGGAGAGCAGACTTGTGGTGGACATGCCTCTGAGTAAATACTGTCAAGTCAACAATATGTACATGTGCTGTTTTGTCCTTCAAACAAGAGGAGAACAGCAAGAAAAAACAGTTCTCTACCTGGGCCTCGACTACATATCAAAACCACGTCGCCAAAACGGTGACCCCCACCCCCTAGAGGAGGTTTTGTGCATGACACTCGCAAAACAAGGACCGCTTCCTTCGCCCTAGTTCTCCCTATGAAAGTGAACACACACCTCTGAGTTATGTACACAACTCAATCATAACCATGCAGTCATCATTATTATTATTATTATTATAAACCTGTGTTGTATTCATTTAAAGTAGGGAGGGGTGGAGTAAAAAAAAAAAAAAAAAAAAAAAAAAGCATCGTTCAAGTCTATATTTCCAATTTCTAGGCCTTTTTTTTTTTTTTTTTTTAACCTGTGCTATGTGTACCACATCACTGTGCACACACAGTGGGGCAAAAAAAGTATTTAGTCAGCCAGCGATTGTGCAAGTTCTCCCATTTCAAATGATGACAGAGGTCTGTCATTTTCATCATAGGTACACTTCAACTGTGAGAGACAGAATGTGGGAATTTTAAAGATTTTATTTGTAAATTATGGTGGAAAATAAGTATTTGGTCAACCATTCAAAGTAGGTTTTAGCTCAAAATCTCAGGATACATGGCCCCATTCATTCCTTCCTTAACACGAATCAATCTTACTATCCTCTTTGCAGAAAAACAGCTCCAAAGCATGATGTTTCCACCCCCATGCTTCACAGTAGGTCTGGTGTTCTTGGGATGCAACTCAGTATTCTTCTTCCTCCAAACACGACAAGTTGAATTTATACCAAAATGGATTGGGAGAAGGGCTTCACGGTGGCAGAAGGGTTAGTGCGTCTGCCTCACAGTACGAAGTTCCTGCAGTCCCGGGTTCAAATCCAGGCTTGGGATCTTTCTGTGTGGAGTTTGCATGTTCTCCCCGTGAATGCGTGGGTTCCCTCCGGGTACTCCGGCTTCCTCCCACTTCCATAGACATGCACCTGGGGATAGGTTGATTGGCAACACTAAATTGGCCCTAGTGTCTGAATGTGAGTGTGAATGTTGTCTGTCTATCTGTGTTGGCCCTGCGATGAGGTGGTGACTTGTCCAGGGTGTACCCCGCCTTCCGCCCGATTGTAGCTGAGATAGGCGCCAGCGCCCCCCGCGACCCCAAAAGGGAATAAGCGGTAGAAAATGGATGGATGGATGGATTGGGAGAATGTTATGAGAATGTCAACCAAAGTTTCTGGTACAAACTCGACTCGTGGTGTTTGGAGGAAGAAGAATACTGAGTTGCATCCCAAGAACACCATACCTACTGTGAAGCATGGGGGTGGATTTCTGCTAAGGGGACAGGACGATTGTTCCTTGTTGAGGAAAGAATGAATGGGGCCATGTATCGTGAGATTTTGAGCCAAAACCTCCTTCCGTTAGTGAGAGCTTTGAATGGTTGACCAAATACTTATTTTCCACCATAATTTACAAATAAATTATTTAAAATTTCCTGTATTTTTTTTCACATTCTGTCTCTCACAGTTGAAGTGTACCTATGATGAAAATTGCAGACCTCTGTCATCATTTTAAGTGGGAGAACTTGCACAATCACTTTTTTGCCCCACTGTAGCAGGAAGTGTGAGGGGAAGACCATGGACGAGCAGGGCGGAGTGCCTTACACTAAACTCCTCCGATGGGCGACACATATCAGACGTCACGTGTCAAGTGTTGTAGCATGACCCGTCAAGAAGTGACGGACATTCTGCGCCGTGTTGTTGCCGTGGCAGACGGCGAAAACCTCCAAGGTGGGGGCGAGTGTAACTCTGTCATCAAGCGATGTTGACGTTAAAGAGTCGTGAATTGGTTCCAGGTCTGACGCGAGGTAAATGAATTTCCGCAAAGTACAAAATCAAATATTTCTAGAGATGTCCGATAATGGATTTTTTTTTTGCCGATAATCCGATATTGTCCAACTCTTAATTATCGATATCAACCGATACCGATATATATACAGTTGTGGAATTAACACATAATTATGCCTAATTTTGTTGTGTAATCAACTCAAATTATGGGAAAAAAAGTGCCAACATGGCACTGCCATATTCATTAATGAAGCCACAAAGTGCATTATTATTATTTTTTTAAATGCCTCAAAACAGCAGCTTGGCTTTTGGGATACACTCTCCCTGTTTTAATCTTGATACCCACTACAACTATGGGAAATACTATACTTTGACTTTCACAAAGTCTAAGTCTATGAAAGAGCCACCTATCCATCTTCTTCCACTTATCTGAGGTCGGGTCACGGGGGAAGCAGCCTAAGCAAGGAAGCCCAGAGTTTCCTCTCCCCAGCCACTTTGTCCAGGTCTTACCGGGGGATCCCGAGGCGTTCCCAGGCCAGCCGGGAAACAATTTTCCCAACGTGTCCTGGGTCTTCCCCGAACCACCTCATCTGGCTCCTCTCCATGTGGAGGAGCAGCAGCTTTACTTTGAGTTCCCCCCGGATGGCAAAGCTTCTCACCCTATCTCTAAGGGAGAACCCCGCCACCCGGTGGAGGAAACTCATTTCGGCCGCTTGTACCCGTGATCCTGTCCTCTCAATCATACCCCAAAGCTCATGACCATGGGTGAGGATGGGAACGTAGATCGACCGGTAAATTGAGAGCTTTGCCTTCCGGCTCAGCTCCTTCTTCACCACAAGGGATCGATACAGCGTCCGCATTACCGAAAACGCCGCACCGGTCTTCATATAGACCAGGGGTAGGGAACCTATGGCTCGCGAGCCAGATGTGGCTCTTTTGATGCCTGCATCTGGCTCTCGGATAAATCCGAGCTAACATTGCTTAACACGATAAGTAATTAATAATTCCACTTGTAATCACAGTGTTAAGAATAATGTTTAAAATATAAAACATTCTCCTGCATTTTTAATCCATCCATCCGTTTTCTACCGCACCTGTTCAAGAAGTTGCGTTAATGGTAAGGAGTTATTTATTTATTATTGGTTAGTGTGGGGCTTGCCCTGCTGGGGGTTCTTCAGACCACCAAGCACCGACATGAGAGCCGGTTTCAGGGTAACAATATTGTTTTATTTTTCAATAAGTCTTTCAGTTGCTTTCCAGAAATTGTATTTTTCTCTTTCGTTCTCGCTCTGGCTCCAACCCCAACCCTGTCCATCCTCCTGGCTGCTGCTTATAACAGAGCGACAGGTGATTAGATAACAAGGCCCAAGTCGCTGATTTCGAGGCCGGTCCTGGCACACCCCAGTTCGCTGCAGGCCCGCAGGCCACGCCCCCTCCACAGTTAACCTCAGAATAACAATGTTTTTACAAAGAATAAGAGACCTATTATACTCTATAAATGTTGGTCTTACTTAAAAATGCACTTTTTTAGTTGTGTTCAGTGTTAAAAAAAATATAATGTGGCTCTTGCGGAAATACATTTTAAAATAATTTGGCTTTTTGGCTCTCTCAGCCAAAAAGGTTCCCGACCCCTGATATAGACCAAAATTACAAAGAATATGCTTAAAAAAACACGCACTGTCTTATGGAGTAAGAAACAATGTGACTTTACTTCTACAATAGCATTAGAGTTGGTGACAGTTTGACTCCGTCATTATGAAATCTACTCTTACACTGAATCTGAAATGTATCAAAGTTGAAGTTACCTTTTTACTACGGTGCTTAACTTCTTTTTACAATTGAAGAAAAGTTTTTTAAAAAATGAAGTTTGACAGCAAGCATCTTCTAAATCAGGGGTCTCAGACACACGGCCCGTGAGACGTTATTTTGCGGCCCCCACCTTAATATGAAAGTTTAATGTTAGTTAGGCCTGCGAGTTGTGTTATTTGGCTCCAAAATGGCTCTTTTACGTTCTGGGTTGCCTACCCCTGCGTTAGTGGAAATCCGGAAAATGAGTGAAAGCGACAGAGACGTTGCCATGGAGACGAGGGTTTTCTTACGTGCCTGGCTGCAGACGCACCGCGACACCTGTCCGTCAGTAATAACAGTCCCCGATAACTTGGACCAATTCTAACCATTTGATTTTTTTATTGTTTAATTTGCATTACCTCACATGATGAAGACTACGGTATAGCTCAGTTGGTAGAGTGGCCGTGCCAGCCACCTGAGGGTTGCGGGTTCGATTCCCGCTTACGCCATCCTAGTCACTGCCGTTGTGTCCTTGGGCAAGACACTTCACCCACCTGCTCCCAGTGCCACCCACACTGGTTTAAATGTAACTTAGATATTGGGTTTCACTATGTAAAGCGCTTTGAGTCACTAGAGAAAAGCGCTATATAAATATACTTCACTTCACATATACTTCTATATGATGCCAGATAACACTCCGGGAGCCGTCACTTTTTTGCGCTCGCTATCCAGGTACTTTCCCGCTATTATCCGCCGACTGCCATGTTGCTGTAGGGAGGAAAATCGGAACGACACACGTTGCAGAAATAACATTATTCTCCGTGCGTCAGCTAAATACAAATATATTCCACAACACCAAACATGTCTTTTTCGAAGCATGCAGTGAAGAGAAAGGTTCGTGATGAGCAAAGACAATTCCCGTAAAAGTGGGAGATGCAATATTTCGATGCCGACGTGTCTTATTTGCACCCCGATGTGTCTTATTTGCACAAAGAAAGCTGCGGTGCACAAGGGATACAATTTGAAACGTCCTTATGCAAGTAAACATGCTGAGGAGTATGCAACATTTTTTTTAAAGAAATCTTTTCTTGCGGCCCAGCCTCTGCGTCCTGTGGCCTCAGGTAAATTGAGTTTGAGACCCCTTATCTAAATACTCCGAGTTAAGAATGCTAAAGTGCTACTTCTTAATGACAGTTTAACCTTTTAACAGATTATTTCCAATTCAAACAAAAACCTAAAAAACAAACATTTAATCCATCCATCCATCCATCCATCCATCCATCATCTTCCGCTTATCCGAGGTCGGGTCGCGGGGGCAGCAGCCTAAGCAGGGAAGCCCAGACTTCCCTATCTCCAGCCACTTCGTCTAGCTCTTCCCGGGGGATCCCGAGGCGTTCCCAAGTCTTCCTAACTTGTCCTGGGTCTTCCCCGTGGCCTCCTACCAGCTGGACGTGCCCTAAACACATCCCTAGGGAGGCGTTCGGGTGGCATCCTGACCAGATGCCCGAACCACCTCATCTGGCTCCTCTCGATGTGGAGGAGCAGCGGCTTTACGTTGAGTTCCTCTCGGATGGCAGAGCTTCTCACCCTATCTCTAAGGGAGAGCCCCGCCACCCGGCGGAGGAAACTCATTTCGGCCAGTTGTACCCGTGATCTTATCCTTTCGGTCATGACCCAAAGCTCATGACCATAGGTGAGGATGGGAACGTAGATCGACCGGTAAATTGAGAGCTTTGCCTTCCGGCTCAGCTCCTTCTTCACCACAACGGATCGATACAACGTCCGCATTACTGAAGACGCCGCACCGATCCGCCTGTCGATCTCACGATCCACTCTCCCCCACTCGTGAACAAGACTCCTAGGTACTTGAACTCCTCCACTTGGGGCAGGGTCTCCTCCCCAACCCGGAGATGGCACTCCACCCTTTTCCGGGCGAGAACCATGGACTCGGACTTGGAGGTGCTGATTCTCATTCCGGTCGCTTCACACTCGGCTGCGAACCGATCCAGTGAGAGCTGAAGATCCCGGCCAGATGAAGCCATCAGGACCACATCATCTGCAAAAAGCAGACACCTAATCCCGTGGCCACCAAACCGGATCCCCTCAACGCCTTGGCTGCGCCTAGAAATTCTGTCCATAAAAGTTATGAACAGAATCGGTGACAAAGGACAGCCTTGGCGGAGTCCAACCCTCACTGGAAACGTGTCCGACTTACTGGTCGTGGAACAAACATTTAAAGTTTGCAGAATTTTTTGTTGGGTTTTTTAGCATATTCTATGTAATTTTGGTCTATATGAAGTATTTTCTAGCATAAAAATGGCTTAATGAACTAAAATGATCCAATACTACATCCGTATTGGCCACTAAAAGAGCATGGCTTCAGAAGCCAGTACTTTCTACTATGTCTACTAGAGTGGATTACAAAAGTGTAAAGGGCGTTATTTCGTGTCTAAATGTTTATAACCTCATTTCAAATGCAAACAAATTTTTTTTATGCGCTCGGTACGGAAATATTTGATTTACTAATTTGCGGAAATTCAATTACAAATCAACGACAACTCCTCAACATCAACATCACTTGATTAAATTACACCTTTTTTTTCTGCTTGACTTTTAAAATGGTGCTCAACTTCTTTTTACACTTGCATGACAGTTAAAAAAAAAATGGAATATGAATTAAAGGAAAACTGCACTTTTTTGGGAATTGTGCATATCCTTCACAATCATTATTAAAGACATGACGAATCGATTTTTTTAATACGTTCTAAAAATTAAACACACACAGAGCTACTGGGTGCTCCTCTATTCGGCCCATAAAAAAACAATAAATAACCATTCAAAAAGCGCTCCATTTACATCTAGTGACTTGAATATTGACAAGTATTAGTGATATTGTTATTATAAGCGCTATTGCAGAGAAATGATTTATAGCTGCGACGTGATCACTTCCTGCCTGCCTATGTTTACATCATCTGAAAAAAGTATATGGCCGAGAATATAATCTGACAAGTTGGGACACTTTAACAGCCGTTTAGTACCTGGAACTAGTGAGAATGACACGAAAAACACTTGTTTCTCACCCCGAGGATTATTATGCCATTCATCTAAATGAGAATATATGAACATCCTAGTAGTCTGCATCATGATGACAGCAGACATTGTACAGTAAGTGATGTTTTATTATGTTTGTCGGCTCTCGTGAAGTCTGCAGTGAGTACTAGTCAGTGATGAAGGGAAAAACAGCGAACGTTGTGATGCGTATACGTATCTTTAAAATGATTTAAATAGGTAAATATTATAAATTTTAATATATTTTATACCGTATTTTTCGGAGTATAAGTCGCGCCTGCCGAAAATGCATACTAAAGAAGGAAAAAACATATATAGGTCGCATTTTTGGGGTGAAATTTATTTGATAAAAAAACATCAAGAATAGACATTTGAAAGGCAACTTAAAATAAATAAAGAATAGTGAGTAACAGGCTGAATAAGTGTACGTTATATGAGGCATAAATAACCAACTGAGAAGGTGCCTGGTATGTTAACCTAACATATTATGGTAAGAGTCATTCAAATAACTATAACATATAGAACATGCTATACCTTCACCAAACAATCTGTCACTCGTAATTGATGAATTCGACAAAATCTTATACGTCTAGTCTCTTACGTGAATGAGCTGAATAATATTATTAGATATTTTACGGTAATGTGTAAATAATTTCACACATAAGTCGCTCCTGAGTATAAGTCGCACCCCCGGCCAAACTATGAAAAAAAATGCGACTTATAGTCCGAAAAATACTGTATATATATTTACTTACATCGTGTATATAAATTACATGTTATTATAAATGTTACTAAATTACATATATACTTACATCATGTATATAAACCGTTATCGAGGTGTTTGGATGCTCTGTAGCAGGGGTCAGCAACCTTTTTGAAACCAAGAGCTACTTATTGGGTACTGATTAATGCGAAGGGCTACCAGTTTGATACACACTTAAATAAATTGCCAGAAATAGCCAATTTGTTCAATTTACCTTTAATAAATAAATCTATATATATATAAAAAATGGGTATTTCTGTCTGTCATTCCGTCGTACTTTTTTTTTTCCTTTTACCGAAGGTTTTTTTTAGAGAATAAATCATGAAAAAAACCACTTAATTGAACGGTTTAAAAGAGGAGAAAACACGAAAAAAAATTAAATTTTGAAACATAGTTTATCTTCATTTTCGACTCTTTAAAATTCAAAATTCAACCGAAAAAAAATGAAGAGAAAAATTAGCTAATTTGAATCCTTTTGAAAAAAATTAAAAAAGATTTTTTGGGAACATCATTAGTAATTGTTCCTGATTAAGATTCATTTTAGAATTTTGATGACATGTTTTAAATAGGTTGAAATCCACTTTGAAAAAAGATCTAAAATTGATTGTGTAGATTTGCCAGAATAATTTTTTTGAGCTTTAATCAAAATAAGTTTGAAGAAATATTTCACAAATATTCTTCGTCGAAAAAACAGAAGCTAAAATGAAGAATTGAATTAAAATTAGTTTATTATTTATTTACAATAAAAAAAAATACTTGAACATTGATTTAAATTGTCAGGAAGGAATTAAAAAGGTAAAAAGGTATATGTGTTTAAAAATCCTGAAATCATTTTTACGGTTGTATTTTTTCTCTAAAATTGTCTTTCTGAAAGTTATAAGAAGCAAAGTAAAAAAAATAAATGAATTTATTTAAACAAGTGAAGACCAAGTCTTTAAAATATCTTCTTGGATTTTCAAATTCTATTTGAGTTTTGTCTCTCTTAGAATTAAAAATGTCGAGCAAAGCGAGACCAGCTTGCTAGTAAATAAATATAATTAAAAAAAAATAGAGGCAGCTAACTGGTAAGTGCTGCTATTTGAGCTATTTTTAGAACAGGCCAGCGCAGGTGGTGACACCTGCTCTATAGGCTCCATTGTAAGCTGACTTTTGACAGCATTTATTTCATATTTAAAATGCAAAAACAAATATCCATCATCATGTCTCATAATGAGCGATAGGCACAATTCCAACAAAAAAAAGTGCAGTTCCCCTTTAAATCTTCATGGTATCTTCGGGGAGTTCAAAACTGTCCATCTAACTTGCCTCTCCAGATAATAGCAATGTTTTGATTATGACAGTTTGACTCTGGAACAGATCATTTTTGTTTCCAATCCTAACTAACCTGAGATTTATTGTTCCACCTTGGAGGTTTGTGATTTTTGGCCATTTAAAGGCATCTTGTAAAAAAAATTCAGACAAATGGAATTTCAGTCAACATTGTGTGGAGATTCTGGATGTGCCTAAATGCATAATGTTTATTAGATGCTAACTAAAGTGTGTAAAAAGTCTTAGGCCAACCATAGCTTTGTTAGAATTACTTTCTTCCACAGGGTCATTATTTTCCATTTATTTCGCCTCATTTTAAGTGGTGTCCTAACTATTAGTTAATAATGCCAGTGCATGCTATACGACGAATTCAAGTGTATCGTTAACGGCCCAAGACTTTTACACGGTTGGATCTTCACTCATTCAATGTCTCCGTTTGAGCAAGTGACAGGTATTATCAGCAAGTTGCTTGGAAGAAAAAAAAAAAAAAGGTCAAATGTCAGAAAACGCTCCTCCCACCTCCGCCCTGCCTTTTGGGAGTCATTTTATACAGCGTGAAGAAAAAACGAAAAAAAAAACGCAAAGAGCAACGGCACCCGTCCATCCCGACCTGCATCGAGATCAAGTATCGTGTGTTGGTGTTGACCCGCTTCACCTTGTACAGCTGTATTCCTACAAATATGGGTTACTGTATCGTTGATACTGTAGTTTCAAAGACGTCAACAACTATTTTTATGAAATGCGACAGTACTGATATATTACGTTTTGCTATTGAAAAATGTTGAAAAAAAAAATAAAAAAAAAATACCTTGTTTACCAAAAGATATTCTGAAATCCTGTCAAATAAAGTCCTTGACATGGTGGACAAGAGATTGTTTTACTTGTCATGACAACACAGAAGATAGAACAAGATATCAAGATTTGATTTAATAAACGTTTACACATAGGCACCTTTTGTATGTGTGTGTGTGTGTGTGTGTGATATTAATGTTAAAACACTGTCATTTGTAATAATACGGGACCTTTTTTTTTATTATTTTAAAGGTGACATTATTTAGCTTTCAAGAAGAGCAAGATGTCAGTTGACTCACGCCTGAGTTGGACTCTGCAGGAGGAGGCGGGGCTTGATGGTTGGTCTGCTGTGCCCCAGGATTCTCCTCCTGAAGCGATAAAAAATAAATATTTAAAAGGTGAGAGGTAATAATGGGATAGATCTTTATTGTCATTGCACAAGTGCAACAAAAATGTGTTTTAAGCGCAAACCTGTTTAAGATTAGACAAACCGTGTACAGGGTTACAGAACAGGAACACTGACCGTAAAAGATGGGAAAAAGGTACACGCTTGGGAAGGATCAGTAAAAAAATTTAATCTATACTGTGCTCGTAAGGGGGCCCAGTCTGGAGTGGGAAAAAAATCTCCATAGCAAAGCACATATACATATTATGGCGACAAAGGGAAGGGAGTGCGGGGCCATGGTACCAAGCCGCAGCTCTCAGGTGCTGACCATCCATTCATCACCCCTATGGGATTTGGGTCGAGGGCATTGGATTGGGGGTGGTGGGGTGTGTATGTGTGTGGTGTATATTTTTGTGGATGCATGTTTGTGTGTAAGCCTGCAGTGTGTCTCTGTTCCGCGGCCTTGATGCCGTGCAGTCGCTAGTCCAAAATCAACAACAACAAGTGTGTGTCCATGAGAGACAAGAAGGGGGTTTGTTGTGTCTTCGCTGCACTGTCCTTTGGGAGAGTCTCCAAGCCAGGGAAACAATCCAAGTTAGAATGTTTTGAATTAGAGTAAAAATAAAATTTGCTTTTCACTCTAAATCAGGGCTGGGCAATTATTTTACTCGGGGGGCCGGATTTAGATTTAAAAAAAAGTGTGTCTGTGGGCCAGTATATATATTTTAAGAAACACTAATACAAAATCTCACAATAATGATTGAAAGCTAAAAACGTTATGACGGACCACCTTAAAAAACGGAATGGAATTTGAATTTTTTTTTTTTTTACTGAATGAGACACCTAGAATGTACATGAAAATAGAGAATGTGGGATTTACAATATTAACTATGAATGATAAAACACTCAATATTGACAACATATTTTTTTTCCCATAACTTCTGTCCATCCATCCATCTTCATCCGCTTATCCGAGGTCGGATCGCGGGGGCAGCAGCCTAAGCAGGGAAGCCCAGACATCCCTCTCCCCAGCCACTTCGTCCAGCTCTTCCCGGGGGATCCCGAGGCGTTCCCAGGCCAGCTGGGAGACATAGTCTTCCCAACGTGTCCTGGGTCTTCCCCGTGGCCTGCTACCGGTTGGACGTGCCCTAAACACCTCTCTAGGGAGGTGTTCGGGTGGCATCCTGACCAGATGCCCGAACCACCTCATCTGGCTCCTCTCCATGAGGAGGAGCAGCGGTTTTACTTTGAGTTCCCCTCGGATGGCAGAGCTTCTCACCCTATCTCTAAGGGAGAGCCCCGCCACCCGGCTGAGGAAACTCATTTCGGCCGCTTGTACCCGGGATCTTGTCCTTTCGGTCATGACCCAAAGTTCATGACCATAGGTGAGGATGGGAACTTTGAGAGCTTTGCCTTCCGGCTCAGCTCCTTCTTCACCACAACGGATCGATACAACGTCCGCATTACTGAAGACGCCGCACCGATCCGCCTGTCGATCTCACGATCCACTCTTCCCTCACTCGTGAACAAGACTCCTAGGTACTTGAAGTCCTCCACTTGGGGCAGGGTCTCCTCCCCAACCCGGAGATGGCACTCCACCGTTTTCCGGGTGGAGTTAACTTAACTTGAGTTGATTTATTTTGGAAAACCTTGTTACATTGTTGAATGCAACCAGTGGGGGCATCACAACAAAATTAGGCATAATAATGTGTTCAGTCCATGACTGTATAAATCGGTATCAGTAATTAAGAGTTGGACAATATCGGAACATTGGATATCAGCAAAAAAACGCCATTATTGGACATCTCTAATTGTAAAATATGTGGATGGGGGGGGGGGTGATGCTCATATGTTGTCAATATTCACTGTTTTATCCTTCATAGCTACTATTGTAACTTTCTTTATTTTCATGGACCGTATTTTTCGGACAATAAGTCGCAGTTTTTTTTCATAGTTTGGCCAGAGGTGTGACTTATACTCAGGAGCGACTTATGTGTGAAATTAGTAACACATTACCGTAAAATATCAAATAATATTATTTAGCTCATTCACGTAAGAGACTAGACGTATAAGATTTCATGGGATTTATCGATTAGGAGTGACAGATTGTTTGGGAAAGGTATAGCATGTTCTATGGCAGGGGTGTCAAACTCAAATACAGAGTGGGCCAAAATTTAAAACTGAACAAAGCCGCGGGCCAAGGTTGAACAAATTAACCTTTTACTAGGGACCAAAACAAGTTTTGCAATGAATATTGAACAAGCAAGGCTTAAATAGGGCAGCACGGTGGCCCAGGAGTTAGTGCATCTGCCTCACAATACGAAGGTCCTGAGTAATCCTGGGTTCAATCCCGGGTTTGGGATCTTTCTGTGTGGAGTTTGCATGTTCTCCCCATAACTGTGTGGGTTCCCTCCGGGTACTCCGGCTTCCTCCCATGGAACAGGCAGAGCTTATATAACGTAATAGTGCAAAATCAACTTTCAAAAAACAAACGAAAAAAACATCAGTGGTGTATTAAATAAAATGTAATTAAAAAAATGAATGTCTCTTTTCTATTTGTAGCCTTCTGAGGTAAATATCAACATTAACTTTTTCCACAGGCTAATAAATTCGAAAATAAAATAAAAATTAGGTGGGTGGGGTTTGGTGGTAGCGGGGGGTGTATATTGTAGCATTCCGGAAGAGTTAGTGCTGCAATGGGGTCTGTGTATTTGTTCTGTTGTGTTTATGTTGTGTTACGGTGCGGGGGTTCTCCCGAAATGTGTTTTGTCATTCTTGTTTGGTGTGGGTTGACAGTGTGGCGCATATTTGTAACAATGTTAAAGTTGTTTATACGGCCACCCTCAGTGTGACCTGTATGGCTGTTGACCAAGTATGTGTGTGTGAAAGCCGCATATATTATGGGACTTGGCCAGCACGCTGTTTATATGGAGGAACAGAGGACGTGACGACATGTTGTAGAGGACAGTGCCTTTAAGGCACGCTCCCAATATTGTTGTCTGGGTGGAAATCGGGAGAATGGTTGCCCAGGGAGATTTTAAGGAAGGGCACTAAACTTCGGGAGTCTCCCGGGAAAATCGGGAGGGTTGGCAAGTATGAGTATTAGCGGTGAATGTGGTGTTACTTATACTCAGCTCTAATGTTAATTTGATATTGCCTCAAGGGCCAAATTAAATTAAACGGCGGGCCAAAATTGGCCAGCGGGCCAGAGTTTGACACCCTTGTTCTATATGTTATAGTTATTTGAATGACTCTTCCCATAATATGTTACGTTAACATACCAGGCACCTTCTCAGTTGGTTATTTATGCCTCATATAACGTACACTTATTCAGCCTGTTCACTATTCTTTATTTATTTTAATTTGCCTTTCAAATGTCTATTCTTGGAGTTGGGTTGTAATAAATACATTTCCCTCAAAAATGCGACTTATATATGTTTTTTTCCCTTCTTTATTATGCATTTTCGGCAGGTGCGACTTGTACTCCAAAAAATACGGTACATTCTGGGTGTGTCATTCAGTAAAAACATTTTCAATTCCATTGCGTTTTTTAAGGCGTTGTGTCATAATGTCTTTAGCTTTCAATCAGACATTATTGTGAGGTTTTCTATTAGTATTCCTAAAAATACACACATTTTTTTCTCTTAATTTGGCCCCCCGGCCTGCACGAGACTGAACAGTTTTTACACTGGTTGTTTAGATTGTCACTTTAAAGCAGTGGTTCTCAAACTTTTTTTGTAATCCCCCACTTTGGACAAGGGGGGAGTTTTCAAGCCCACCTGCCCCCATCGCCCCAACAGAACGCTAATGCCAAGTTTAAAATTGTCATATTTTATTGAACGTCAAGTATCATTCAAGTTGTATACATTCAAACTCAATAACATAAAATAACATCAAGTTCAATAATAAATTGATTGATTGATTGATTGATATTTTATTAGTAGATTGCACAGTACAGTACATATTCCGTACAATTGACCACTAAATGGTAACACCCGAATAAGTTTTTCAACTTGTTTAAGTCGGGGTCCACGTTAATCAATTCATGGGAAATAAAATAACTGTGCAGCTGTGGTATAACATGCATCAAGTTCAATAATAAATAGAATAACTATTAAATAAATGATAAATGGGTTGTACTTGTATAGCGCTTTTCTACCTTCAAGGTACTCAAAGCGCTTTGACACTACTTCCACATTTACCCATTCACACACTGATGGAGGGAGCTGCCATGCAAGGCGCCAACCAGCACCCATCAGGAGCAAGGGTGAAGTGTCTTGCTCAGGACACAACGGACGTGACGAGGTTGGTTCTGCCAGTTTTCTTTGAAAGAAATCAGGTGGCTTATTGACGTGATTGGGGTGTGTGGTCTCGAGGTGTCTCTTTAATTAGTAGGGTCTCATGCGGTCTGCTGCGAGCGGTTTTAGACACACAACACACAGAGGTCTCTCCTCTGCCCCCACCACCATTGCCGTGAATCCAAGAGCAAGATACCCTTCATATTTTCTTTTCAGTTGCCTTTTTAGTTGATTAAGCCCGTCATATTTTTGTTTCTCTGCAGGCGCTGGCTCCGATTTGACGACTTTTGACGTGCAAGTCACAAATTTATCCATTTAGTGTAATTGTGGTCCACACATTAGCCTGCTACCCATCCGCGTGAAAGATTGTTCCGCTTAGCCCCGCCCCCATCAGTTACTGTTGCTATATATGTCAAACTTTCGCTGCAACCTAGAAATTTAAAGCCTAGAGGAAAAATAAGTAATTCACATTTATTTACATAACGGATTTCAACGACAGAATCACAAAGTGATTCACAGTGTGTATAGAAAATGAAAGCATAGTAAAAAATAAAAATAATCTAAGAATATAGTAAAAAAAAAAAAAATTAAAGTGAAATTTCCTCCTGTTCCTCGCGCCCCACCTGTCATGTGTCTATTCCCCACCAGTGGGGCCCGCCCCACACTTTGAGAAAGGCTGCTTTAAAGACATCAACTGGAAGTTATTCTTTCTAATATTTGCTTGCAGAATTATTTGCACTTAGAGGTACTTGTTTTGCAGTGGAAAATATGATTAGAACATTTTGAGCATTATGTTTGTGTTCAATGACAATAAGTGTGTTTATCCTAATCATTCCTGCCACATCATTTGTTACACACACTAGCATTTTAAATACCGCAATAATATCGTACCGTGGCCTTAATATCGTGGTAATATCAAACCATGGTATTTGAAATCGTTACATCCCTAGCTGACAACAAACATAACTCATGGGGCATGGTTGGAGTGCTTAAAGCAGAAAAAGGGTGGGATATAATTCTTAGAACACTTTGGAAAGTTAGCGCCCTCTAAGGACCCGCTCAAGGTTGCCAACAGCCCTTTTATTGCGTCCGCTTCAGGCGCTCAATACGCGTCCGTACTGCAGTGAAAAATCTGATGAGGAATGCAACGTCATTAAATTCACAAAGTGGACAAGAACCTTGAGAGGTGTGTAGACCCCCATTTGGAATCGACAGCAGACCACGTCCACCAAGAAGCCCACCATGCCGTGCAGCATGCCTGCAACAAAGAAAATACTTTTTACTGTCTGACAGAAGAACTTTTTATGCCTATATCATTGAGGAATATGGATATGTTGAAAAATTATTCGTAGAATGGCAGCTAAAAAATGTGTGTTTCTTTTTAAAAACGTTTTCATGATGAATTGTAACATTTTCCACCACCATGTAGCTGGTGGTCCAATACACCATTTTGTGTGATACAAAGAGCTTCTAGTATTACATCATTCTTAAACTAAATATGGAAGGCACTAGGGGTGCTACAAAAAAATCCACTCACGACCAAATCTCGATTTTTATTTATTCCGCTTCTAAAGCGATTTATAATGATTAAGAATATAATTTTTTTTTTTTTTTTTCAGGATTAAAAACATTAACCTATTAAGGCCAAAGCTGTTTGTTTACATGTGTTTTTTATTTCTCTTTGCTATTTGGGCTTATTAGAATAAAAACAAAAAAATCATCTTTTTATATGATGTACTTAGTCCATAAGTACACAGACGTGTACTTCATGTGTAGTGACATGCACATTTTTATTTTTACACTTTTTTTTTCCAAATTCCATTGTATGTTATACTCTTCTGACACCACCAGATAGCAGCGTACTGTAAGTGTCCATATGTCGGCATAAGACCCCAATTCAGTAGTGTACACAATTTTGGAAGTGAAGTGAAGTGAATTATATTTATATAGCGCCTTTCTCAAGTGACTCAAAGCGCTTTTACATAGTGACACCCAATATCTAAGTCACATTTAAACCAGTGTGGGTGGCACTGGGAGCAGGTGGGTAAAGTGTCTTGCCCAAGGACACAACGGCAGTAACTAGGATGGCACAAGCGGGAATCGAACCTGCAACCCTCAAGTTGCTGACACGGCCACTCTACCAACCGAGCTATGCCGCCCCACAAGTAAGAGGTAAAAGGTGCTGTCCACGCATGTGGCCACTAAGGCTTTTAGAGGTTTTAAACAACTATTAGTATGGGCCTGCTGCAATGCAAGTAGCCCATACTAGTATATGGATGAAGTACTGGCTGTCCAGAGTCGGGACCCAGGATGGACCGCTCGTCCAGAGTCGGGACCCAGGATGGACCGCTCGCCTGTATATCGGTTGGGGACTTCTCTGCGCTGCTGATCCGCCTCCGCTTGGGATGGTTTCCTGCTGGCCCCACTATGGACGGGACTCTCGCTACTATATTGGATCCACTTTGGACTGAACTCTCACCGTTATGTTAGATCAGGGGTAGGGAACCTATGGCTCTAGAGCCAGATGTGGCTCTTTTGATGACTGCATCTGGCTCTCAGATAAATCTTAGCTGACATTGCTTAACACGATAAGTAATGAATAATTCTGCTGGTAATCACAGTGTCAAAAATAACGTTTAAAATATAAAACATTCTCATGCATTTTAATCCATCCATCCAGTTTCTACCGCACCTGTTCAAGAAGTCGCATTAATGGTAAGAAGTATTTTATTTATTGTTGGTTAGCTTCAGAAAAACAATATTATTAAAAAGAATAAGAGACTTATTATACTCTAAATATGTTGGTCTTACTGAAAAATGCACGCATTTAGTTGTATTCAGTCTTAAAAAAAATATTATATGGCTCTCACGGAAATACTTTTTAAAATATTTGGCTTGTATGGCTCTCTCAGCCAAAAAGGTTCCCGACCCCTGTGTTGGATCCACTATGGATTGGACTTTCACAATATCATGTTAGACCCACTCAACATCCATTGCTTTCGGTCTCCTGGGAGGGGGGGGGGTTGCCCCATATGCGGTCCTCTCCAAGGTTTCTCATAGTCATCATTGTCACTGTCACAGACGTCCAATTAGGTGTGAGTTTTTCCTTGCCCTTATGTGGGCTCTACCGAGGATGTTGTTGTGGTTTGTGCAGCCCTTTGAGACACTTGTGATTTAGGGCTATATAAATAAACATTGATTGATAAAGTCATCTACATGCAAAAAAAAAAAAATACAACCATTTTTTAATTGTCCATGTACTGACCGTTTCTGGAACTGTAATAATCACTTTATTCAGTGAGAGGGATTTTGACCATACTGTAGTCAATTTTCAGTAGTATATACTCCAAAAAAAATCATAGTACAAGAAATAAATTAATCTAAGTACGTAAAAGAAACATAAAACAAACACGTACCATAGTGTTGATGTATACTGTAGCTACATAAACCACATAATCTTTCACTTTACTTTAACTCTTTTGGCAGTAGGAAACCTTCTTGTAATGGACATTACTGCCCCCTGTGGCCAGGCTGACTTCAGCATTTACTAATAGGTACTGTTCTCTGCAGTTTGCATTAAAGTATGGTAAAAAAAAATAATAATAATAATGGAACTATTGAATTTAAAACAAAAAAAAAAGGTCTTAAATTAACTTCTAAAACATTTTAGGCACTCCAAATAAAAATATTAAAGGTGGGACTGTTTGGGTTGTTGAAAAATATATATATATATATTGATGGTGTACCTGTAGTGGAAAAGATACCTCCAACGATGCCACACAGCCTGACTAGAAACTTCCATAGCGGCATGTGCTGCTCGCTGACTTTCACCATCAGAGAGCTAATGTCATACTTCATAAAAATCCCTGAGATGCCGTGGCTGCCTGCAGCGTGGTTTATGGCTCGTTCCTGCAGAGGACAAACACATTGTCACATAATAACATTTAAAAAATAAATAAAAATAAAAAACACTTTGAGACTGTTTTGAGAAATAGGTTTTGGAAAATAAAACTCTACCCTCTCCGTGACCGAGTACTGGTGCATGTCCGCCGAGACCTTGTAGGTGTTGAGTTTGGTCGGAACAATGGTGAGGAAGTACTGAAACATGTGGTTGGCTGAAAGAAAACAAACAGTGACAATTCAGTTATGAAGCATGCCAAGTATTACAAGTCAAACACAAATACAAATAGACAGAGTAGACATTGAAAGGGTAAAAGAAAATACATTTTTGGGTGTAATAAATAATAGATGATAAAATTAACTATAAAAATATACACCATAAAGTAACAAGAAACACGTCAATAATGAATAAAGCCAAACATGTTCTGGACCAAAAATCACTGCATATTGTCTACTACTCGCTAGTGTTACATACCGTATTTCCTTGAATTGCCGCAGGGCATATAGTATACACCTGTCTTGAATTACTGCCGGGTCAAACTCGCTTCGCAAAATAATTAGCGCATGCTTAGTATTACCGCCTGGTCAAACTCGTGACGTCACGAGTGACACTTCCCCTGTCATCATTTTCAAAATGGAGTAGGCTGATTTCAATACAAAGCTTCGACCAATGGGAGACCGGGCTTTCTGCTCCGCTGCTCCCAGTCTGTGGAACGCTCTCCCTGACCACCTGAGGGCACCTCAGACTTTGAATGCTTTTAAAAAAGGCTTAAAAACCATTCTTTTTAAAAAAAGCCTTTCTATAGACATACATGCTGGTTGTAGCCTTTGGGCTGTTTCTAGTTTTATATTTTATTTATTTGTATTATTACTATTTTTTACACTGTGGCACTTTGAGGCTGTTTGCTCAACGTAAGGTGCTTTTTACAAATAAAATCTATTATTATTATTATTATTATTATAATTTGAAACGGTATAAAGGGAAGAAGATTAAGAGATATTTAGTAGGATTTAAGGTCCAAGCTTACGTCACACTCAATTTTTTACTGAATGCCTTAGGTAAGTGCCGGAGTGAGAAGAGGTTTTAAAATAATTAGCGCATGCTTACTTTTACCGCATGCCTTTGGTAAGCGCAGGAGTGAGAAGAGGTTTTAAATTAATTAGCGCCCCAGCGGCAATTCAAAGAAATACGGTATCTGAGTTATTGTGTAGAAATATGGAGAAACAACTACAAAAGCACCGTTTTTTTCGGACTATAAGTCACATTTTTTTTCATAGTTTGGCCGGGGGTGCGACATATACTCCGCAGCGACTTATGTGTGAAATTATTAACACATCACCGTAAAATATCAAATAATAATATTTATCTCATTCGCGGAAGAGACGAAGAAAATGTCAGCAATCGTCACACACACGTCAACCAATAAGAATCCGGCGGGGGAGGGTCATGGCAGAAGTGCGTTGTGGGTCATGGAATGCTAACTGCTATATGCTACTGCCGTAGCTATTAAAATAGATCATTTCATCGTTGGCGGTAACTTATAAAAACTGAGAAGGGCTGAACAAAAATGGCACCGAAAAGGAAATCATGTACTGCAGATTACAAGCTGGACGTAGTGAAATACGCAGCAGAAAACGACAAGAGGAAGCGGCGCATACCTTTGGAGTTGGCAGAGTTGTTTAGAAGCGACATCGAGGAAGAAGATTTCATGGGATTTATGGATTAGGAGTGACAGATTGTTTGGTAAAGGTATAGCATGTTCTATTTGTTATAGTTATTTGAATGACTCTTACCATAATATGTTACGTTAACATACCAGGCACCTTCTCAGTTGCTTATTTATGCCTCATATAACGTACACTTAAAACACTTGTGCACTTTTCTTTATTTATTTTAAATTGCCTTTCAAATGTATATTCCTGGTGTTGGATTTTATCAAATACATTTCCGCCAAAAATGCGACTTATACTCCAGTGCGACGTATATATGTTTTTTTCCTTCTTTTTTATGCACTTTCGGCCGGTGCGACGTATACTCCGGAGCGACTTACAATCCGAAAAATACGGTACATACAACTTTTTTCGACCCTGCCACAGTAAGATGTGTTTTATGTAACCCCTTTCTTTGTATCATTGTGTCCACCAAACATTTTATGCTGCACGTGAATGCACAATAGTGAGCTTTGTTGATGTTGTTGACTTGTTGGGAGTGTTCATCAGGCATATTTGGTCAGTGCATGACTGAAAGTTAATTGATGCTAACATGCCATTATGTGTTGTTTGGGGGTATATTTGAGCTCTAAATGTATCTGTTACTAAATTATATATATATATATACTTGCACTGTGTATATTGTACATATTACATAATGGTATGAAGGTGTATGTTACTACATTACATATATATATATATATATATATATATATATATACTTGCGGTGTGTATAATGTTCATATTACATGTTATGAAGGTGTATATTACTACATTATATATATATACTTACAGTGTGTATATTGTTCATATTACATAATGTCATGAAGGTATATGTTACTACATTATATATATACTTGCAGTGTGTATATTGTACATATTACATAATGTTATGAAGGTGTATGTTACAATATATACAGTATATATATATATATATATATATATATATATATATATATATATATATATATATATACTTGCAGTGTGTATATTGTTCATATTACATAATGTTATGAAGGTGTATGTTACTACATTATATACAGTATATATATATATATATATATATATATATATATATATATATATATATATATATATACTTGCAGTGTGTATATTGTTCATATTACATAATGTTATGAAGGTGTATATTACTCCATTTTATATATACTTGCAGTTTGTATTTTGTACATATTACATATTGTTATGAAGGTCTTTATTACTAAATTATATATATATATATATATATATATATATATATATATATATATATACTTACAGCATGTATATTGTACATATTACATAGTTATGAAGGTGTATGTTACTACATTATATATATAATTGCAGTGTGTATATTGTACATATTGTTATAAAGGTGTCTGTTACTACATTATATACATAAATATATATATAAGGTATATACTTGCAATTTCTATAAAAAACATTGTTGGACGGTTTTGAAGTTGTTTTAGAGGCTTTAAAGGCTACAACGGTGACTGCTATTATCCGCATCTTCCTCCCAAAAAAGACGTCTTCTTGTCTCTCGTGATTGTGAACGATACCACATTCCAAACCAAAAGGGCGGTTCTCCTTTAAGTCATCCAGCAGCTACAAAATTATATTTTTTAAAAGACAATACGTCTTAAAATTTGTATTTCTGACAGTCCAAATATATCGACTTGCACACGGAGAGAGGATTCTGCCTCTATCTTTTGTGACCGCCTCCTTTCTTACAGCCATTTTTGTGCATAACATTGCTCATTTGCATGTACTTCCGAGACGTGCTAAATATAGATGCAAAACAGCCGCCACGGGACAGTTTGTCTTGAGAAATCACATTGCGAGCGCTAAATTATTTTATTCGTATCTCCTCCTCCCTGCATGTATTCTGCATACACTTGAATACAAAGGCACTCAATGGAATGCGCTCCTTAATCAGCTCACCCAAGACATGCAATCCTCCGCCCACAGTCTTGGTATATCTGTGTGCTATCAAGATTGTATCTACTTGAACTAAAATCATCAGGTTTTTTTCCCCTCAACTCTGCAGGTTTAATATTGTAGCAACACCTCGTAGTGTTGACTGTGGCTTGGTTTTTTTCTGTTTGCTATCATAGAAAATAACGGACCTCGATAAGATGTTGAGATGCAACAATGAATCGATGTATCGGCCCACCCCCACTGCTAAAAGAACATGTCCTACATTCTGTGGTGACTTTCTCTGTGCCGTCGAGGGGGCTGATGATGCCAGGGATGTCCTCTCCGAAAGACAGGTGGTCGATGCGGTGGGAGAAGTTAAAACCTATTAAAAAATTAAAAAGTCAAGCCAGAGTGACTTTGGCAAGGAACTAAACAAATGATCGGCAAAGGAGGAAGGAGGCCCGCTCACTGTCATGGCTGACGAGAGCTGCCAGGTGGGCGTGGCCTCGTGGATGTGGGATGGACCTGTGCAGAAAAAAAAAATATGGTGATAGTCGAGCATAATAATGCAAAACTGACTTTTTAACAATGTTACAACAGAAAAGTGTGTTTATAGTAGGGCTGGGCGAAATATCGATTAACCGTATTTTTCGGACTATAAGTCTTGCAATTTGTATATTGTACATATTACATAATGTTATGAAGGTGTATGTTACTACATTATATATATACTTGCAGTGTGTTTATTGCATATTACATAATGTTATGAAGATGTATGTTACTACATTATATATGTACTTGCAATTTGTATATTGTACATATTAAATAATGTTATGAAGGTGTATGTTACAACATTATATATATACTTGCAGTTTGTATTTTGTACATATTATATATTGTTATGAAGGTGTATGTTATTACATTTTATATATACTTGCAGTTTGTATTTTGTACATATTACATATTGTTATGAAGGTCTTTATTACTACATTATATATACATACTTACAGGATGTATATTGTACATATTACATAGTTATGTAATATGTACAATATACATATCCACAGTCCAGCGGGGGGTGAGACCGGCTAAACAAAAAAAAAAAAAAAAAAAAAAATTTTTTTTTTTAATAGTTTAGCCAAGTCCAAACTATTAAAAAAAAAAATTCAAAGTCCAAAAAAAATAAAAAATAATTTTTTTTTTTTTTTTTTTTTTTTAATAGTTTGGCCAAGTCTCACACCCGGCTAAAGTAAAAAAAAAAAACGCGACTTATATTCCGAAAAATCCGGTACTCGATATATCGCGGGTTTGTCTCTGTGCGATATAGAAAATGACTATATCGTGATATTGGAGTTTACGTTCTCACGCAGTTGCTTTTAGCGGCGGGCATTACACTACAGGCGTTTCTCACTCTCTTGTCTCTTCTTCTCACAGAGACTTAAAACAAGCGCACCTTCTTACATACGTCACATACGTATACGCCCCCGTGGAGCGTAGAGGTAGCAGCATGGGTAACGTTAACTGTGGTGCGAGTGGTAATACGAGAGAAAGAAGGTGCCAATCTGGTAACAAATGATGGAAGAATTAATTCCCAAGAAAAACAGCAGGGGGTCCATCGTCTGGCGGTGGTTCGGCTTCAAGGGGGAAGATGTCGAACAGACAACCGTAATATGTCAAGTGTGGGGCAAAAGCGATGCTACAAAAAGTAGCATTACTGCTAATATGTAGCATCATTTGAAAAGTCACCTGCTAGAGAATGAAGAGTGCTTATTCCGCATGTCAACATCTCCGTTCGGTGCCAAACCCACAAAATACCAAGGCAACCATTTCCACATCAATACCGTATGAAAATAATTATTCCCGGGCGCAGCCACCGCTGGTGCTCACTGCTCCTCCTCACCTCCCAGGGGGTGAACAAGGGGATGGGTCAAATGCAGAGAACAGATATCACCACACCTAGTGTGCGTGTGTGACAATCATTGGTACCGTATTTTTCGGACTATAAGTCGACGTTTTTTCATAGTGTGCGACTTATACTAGGGAGCGACTTATGTGTGAAATTATTCACACATTACCGTAAAATATCAAATAATATTTAGCTCATTCACGTAAGACACTAGACCAGGGGGAGGGAACCTGTGGCTCTTTTGATGACTGCACCTGGCTCTCAGATAAATCTTAGCTGACATTGCTTAGCAGGATAAGTAATGAATAATTCCACTGGTAATCACAGTGTCAAAAATAACGTTCAAAATATAAGACATTCTCATGCATTTTCATCCATCCATCCGGTTTCTACCGCACCTGTTCAAGAAGTCATTATTGGTAATGGTAAGAAGTATTTTAATTATTTTTGGTTAGCCTAAGAAAAACAATGTTATTAACAAGAATAAGAGACTTATTATACTCTAAAAATGTTGGTCTTTCTTAAAAATGCACGTATATAGTTGTATTCAGTGTTAAAAAACAAATAAATGATATGGCTCTCACGGAAATACTTTTAAAAATATTTGGCTTGTATGGCTCTCTCAGCCAAAAAGGTTCCCGACCCCTGCACTAGACGTATAAGATTTCATGGGATTTATCGATTAGGAGTGACAGATTGTTTGGTAAAGGTATAGCATGTTCTATATGTTATAGTTATTTGAATGACTCTTACCATAATATGTTCCGTTAACATACCAGGCACCTTCTCAGTTGGTTATTTATGCCTCATATAACGTACACTTATTCAGCCTGTTGTTCACTATTCTTTATTTATTTTAAAATGCCTTTCAAATGTATATTCTTGGTGTTGGGTTTTATCAAATAAATTTCCGCCAAAAATGCGACTTATACTCCAGTGCGACGTATATATGTTTTTTTCCTTCTTTTTTATGCACTTTCGGCGGGTGCGACGTATACTCCAGAGCGACTTACAAGCCGAAAAATATGGAACATACAACTTTCTTCGACCCTGCCACAGTAAGATGTGTTTTATGTAACCCCCTTTCTTTGTATCATTTTGTCCACCAAACTTTTTATGCTGAACATACCAGGCACCTTCTCAGTTGGTTATTTATGCGTCATATAACGTACACTTATTCAACCTGTTGTTCACTATTCTTTATTTATTTCAAATCTCCTTTCAAATGTCTATTCTTGGTGTTGGGTTTTATCAAATACATTTCCCCCAAAAATGCGACTTATACTCCAGTGCGACTTCAATGTTTTTTTTTTCTTCTTTATTATGCATTTTCGGCAGGTGCGACTTATACTCCGAAAAATAAGGTACTTTAAATTTAACTTAACTTAGACTTTTCTACAGTTGAAACTTGCATTTATTTATCCAGAGTCTTTCTCTCTTTATTCCTCCGGCATTTGTTGTACTGTACAGTGTAAGGCTATGATTGTAAAGACGCCCACAGACTATTTCAAAGTTACAAAGTTCAACAGTTCAATTCCCAGCTAAACTTTCTCTTCTCTTATTTTCTCCCCTGCACTTCCTACGCAAATATTTGTGTACTTTCAGTGATTGGCTGGAAAAACAACCACTTGACCCTGCGCATAGGGCACCTGCCTTTCTCAAACATAACATAATCCAACGTATATCTCTTGACACTTCTTCTAGCCAGTCCCTGAACTCGGGGGTCTTCGATCCACTCACTTTTGAATGTGTACTGTCTTCATTCCTGACACTCACTCCTGTAATAAGAGGGCAAGAGGCATTTGGAACAATCTATTGCTGCTTATTCGTGTTGTTGAATCCAACTGTCAAACCCTTTTGAATTGCACATGATTTGCTTCTAGATATATATATATATATATATATATATCTTGATTGGATTATCCAGAGAATAGTGCTCGATACCGTGGTAGAGCGCAATATGTAGGTGGGTACAGGCAGTAAGTGCGTGGGTACAGGCAGGCGTAGGGGCGTGGTGATTGGCTCATGTGTTACCTAGGAGGTGTTTCCGTCTGTGGCGGCATGTTGAAATGATTTCACTGCGCTTGTTGAGGGATGGTAGATCTGGATGATATATAATAAACAGTTTCTCTTTTAAGCAAAGGTTGCATCTTTTATTACCACTGTTGTAAGGTGTGCTGGATGCAAGAATTTGCCATGTTCCATCCATCCATCCATTTTCTACCGCTTATTCCCTTTCGGGGTCGCGGGGGGCGCTGGCGCCTATCTCAGCTACAATCGGGCGGAAGGCAGGGTACACCCTGGACAAGTCGCCACCTCATCGCAGGGCCAACACAAATAGACAGACAACATTCACACTCACATTCACACACTAGGGCCAATTTAGTGTTGCCAATCAACCTATCCCCAGGTGCATGTCTTTTTATTGAATGTTATTGAATCCGGGAGGAACTCAAAGTAAAGCCGCTGCTCCTTCACATCGAGAGGAGCCAGATGAGGTGGTTCGGGCATCTGGTCAGGATGCCACCCGAACGCCTCCCTAGGGAGGTGTTTAGGGCACGTCCAACCGGTAGGAGGCCACGGGGAAGACCCAGGACACGTTGGGAAGACTATGTCTCCCGGCTGGCCAGGGAACGCCTCGGGATCCCCCGGGAAGAGCTAGACGAAGTGGCTGGGGAGAGGGAAGTCTGGGTTTCCCTGCTTAGGCTGTTGCCCCCGCGACCCGACCTCGGATAAGCGGAAGATGATGGATGGATGGATGGATTGAATATTCAACATTATTGTCTTTGAGGTTCCAAATGTGTTTGCTGAGTTCTGTAGAATTCCGCAAAGTCTGGTTTCTAAAGGAGGCGTTGTGATTATTCCATCTTGTTTTGAACGCTCCTTCGGTTAATCCTACGTACGTGTCGGATGTGTTAATGTCCTTGCGTGTTGGTAGCTGTTATTTCTCAGGTTGAAAGTGACATCAAGGAAGTTGACGGTTTGCTTGTTGGCTTCAATTGTGATCCGTAGGCCGTTTTCTTTGAAGATTTGGCATATGCGCTTCTTGGTGTTCTCGCTGCTCCTTGGCGAGGCGCGGCACACTGCCAGTCCGTCATCACGGTAAATATCGAGGTTCAGGTTGAGGAGGAAACTCCCAACGAGTTCACACGAGTTCAGCGAGAACACCAAGAAGCGCATGTGCCAAATCTTCAAAGAAAACGGCCTACGGATCACGATTGAAGCCAACAAGCAAACCGTCAACTTCCTTAACGTCACTTTCAACCTGAGACCAACCATTCACGAAACCCAACACAACACTCCAATACGTGCACCAGGACAGCAACCACCCACCCACCACCACGAAAAGAATACCTACCGGAATTAATAAAAGGCTATCGATGCTGTCATCTAGCAAAGCTGAATTCGACCAAGCAACCCCCCCGTACCAGAAAGCACTTGATGAAAGCGGATACAACTTCACTCTCACCTATGAACCCACTCCAGGAAACCAACCAAAAAAGAGAAGAAAACGAAACAACATCATCCGGTACAATCCGCCATTCAGCAAAAACGTCTCAACCAATATCGGCCACAAGTTCCTCACTCTGATCGACAAACACTTCCCCAAAGGCAACACCCTAAGAAAAATATTCAACAAGAACAACATTAAATTGAGCTACAGCTGTATGAATAACATACAACAAATCATCTCAAACCACAACAAAGCAATTGCAAAAGCACTGCCTACCCCCAGACTAAACGACTCTGAAACCAATAAGGAATGTAACTGTCGCAAGAAACCTGATTGCCCTCTCAACGGAGGGTGCTTACAAGCATCAGTCGTTTACCAAGCAAAGGTAACACGCAAGGACATTAACACATCCGACACGTACGTAGGATTAACCGAAGGAGCGTTCAAAACAAGATGGAATAATCACAACGCCTCCTTTAGAAACCAGACTTTGCGGAATTCTACAGAACTCAGCAAACACATTTGGAACCTCAAAGACAATAATGTTGAATATTCAATAACATGGCAAATTCTTGCATCCAGCACACCTTACAACACATATATATATATATATATATATATATATATTCTTTTCTCGTTCAAGGGTACTACTCTTCTCGGTTTCTACATAGTTATTGATACACCCTTTTTATTATTTATTACAATTGGAGCTCCCATTGGGTACGCTGTTGGCGAACTTTTATTTACGTTGATTGTGTGAATGCTCCAAAACCTTCACACATATGGTTTTCTACACGAAAATTAATCTGTTTCTTAAACTTCTTCAACTTCTTATTCTTCTTCTCCAGATTTTGGCGCGCTCTACCTTCCACATTTTTCACCTGATTCAAACCGTTTAATATTCAAACTGTTCAGCCTATTCGGGAATCACAAGCTTTCTTTTGACAAATTCCTAAATTTCCCAGATTTAACCAGAATTCCAGGTTTTCCGGGACATTTTTCCTATTCAAAATGAATGGGCCATTTTTCAGAAATTCCACCATTTCCAAATTTTTCAACCGAATCAAATCATTCCATCTTCAAAACATTCCACCATCCTGGAAATTTAAACTACCCTTTTTCCAAGTTAAAAAAATATTCCAGGATTTTCCGGAATTACTGTTTTTTTCAAGCCCGATTTCCATCCTTTTTTTTGGCGACTACTTCTCCCACATTTTTCAATCAAAGCATTTCTCTTAATCAGGACAAAAAATCAAAGTTGTTTTTTGAAATTGATAAATTACTGTTTTTCCCCAAAGTTCCATAAGACCATTTCCCAATTCAACATGTTATTACTTCAACATTTCTCGACCGATTTGAAAAATTCAAACACCAACCATTTCAACTCATTCAGACCATTCCAGTTTGTTTTTTTTACCATTTTCAAAAATATTCCCGCTTTTCCCGAACTTCCCACATTTTTAGGAAATTCCCATCGAAATCAATGGGACATTCTTCAAACTTCCGCAACTCCCACATTTTTCTTCATCTGGTTCAAACTGTCCCAACTTCAAAATATTCAGTCTGTTTGCCTCATCTAGTTTAATATTTACAATGCATGAAAATAAATACAACCGTTGTCCTGTCTTTCATAATGATTGTGAACTAGAGATGTCCGATAATGTATTTTTTGCCGATTTCCGATATTGTCTAACTCTTAATTACCGACTCCGATATCAACCGATACCGATATATACAGTCGTGGAATTAACACAAGTATATTGTAGCGTCCCGGAAGATTTAGTGCTGCAAGGAGTTCTGGGTATTTCTGTTGTGTTTATGTTGTGTTACGGTGCGGATGTTCTCCGGAAATGTGTTTGTCATTCTTGTTTGGTGTGGGTTCACAGTGTGGCGCATATTTTTAACAGTGTTAAAGTTGTTTATACGGCCACCCCCAGTATGACATGTATGGCTGTTGATCAATTATGCCTTGCATTCACTTGTGTGTGTGAAAAGCCGTAGATATTAAGTGATCGGGGCGGCACGCAAAGGCAGTGCCCCCAATATTGTTGACTGGGTGGAAATCGGGAGAAATTCGGGAGAATGGTAGCACCGGGAGATTTTCGGGAGGGGCACTGAACTTTGGGAGTCTCCCGGGAAAATCCAGAGGGTTGGCAAGTATGACTGGGAGACCCAACTGCTCTGTACGTCTCCCTTCGTCCATGTACCACTCTGTACAGCAGCGTTTTAAAAAGTCATAAATTTTACTTTTTGAAACCGATACCGATCATTTCCGATATTACATTTTAAAGCATTGATCGGCCGATAATATCTGCAGCACGTTATCATCGGACATCTCTATTGTGAACGAAAGGCAAAAGTCCATAAAAAAGTGCAGTTCCCCTTTAAGATGACCATTCAACTGTAATAACCTCTTAATTACATCAGAGATATAGTTGAGAAGTGAAGTGAATTGTATTTATATAGCGCTTTTTCTCTAGTGACTCAAAGCGCTTTACATAGTGAAACCCAATATTTAAGTTACATGTGTGGGTGGCACTGGGAGCAGGTGGGTAAAGTGTCTTGCCCAAGGACACAACGGCAGTGACTAAGATGGCAGATCGAACCTGGAACCCTCAAGATGCTGGCATGGCCACTCTACCAACCGAGCTATACCGCCCCATTCATTCATCTTACGGCTCACATCCCACTCAGTAAACAACACTCCAACGAGAAGTCTCCTTTGTTTGTCACTCAGTGGAGAGTAAAGAAGAAAAACCTCACACTTGCGGGCAAATATGTCGCTAGTTTTATCTCTTGGCGCCAAGTCCTTAAACAGGTTGTAAAAAGTTGATCAATTTGGCACCACAGTCCATTGGAAACACTGACTTGCAAAACCGCCCGAAGCAGAAATACACATTTTATTGGCTTTTACACCGCGCAGACTAGAAACGGAGAGACGCTGTGCCTTAATGCTGCCCAGAAAATGAGGCGACAACAAACTCACATGTGGAGAGCTTTTAACTACATTTGCTCACAAGGTAGGGGAGGAGTAGTTATTTTCAGGATATCTTAAACACTGTTTCCCATTTTCATTATGTGGTTAACTCAAGAGCAATGTTCCGGGTTCTCCAGGACCACAAATTTTACCGTAATTTTCGGACTATAAGTCGCAGTTTTTTTCATAGTTTAGCGGTTTAGCTCGGTTGATAGAGTGGCCGTGCCAGCGACTTGAGGGTTGCAGGTTCGATTCCCGCTTCCGCCGTCCTAGTCACTGACGTTGTGTCCTCGGGCAAGACACTTTACCCACTTGCTCCCAGTGCCACCCACACTGGTTTGAATGTAACTTAAATATTAAAGCGCTTTGAGTCACTAGAGAAAAAGCGCTACATAAATATAATTCACTTCCCTTCACAATTCACATAGTTTGCCACATATTCTCCGGAGCGACTTATGTGGGAAATTATTAACACATTACCGTAAAATATCAAATAATATAATTTATCTCATTCACGGAAGAGACGAAGAAAATGTCGGCAATCGTCACACACACGTCAACCAATAAGCATTTTGGCGGGGGAGAGTCATGGCAGAAGTGCATTGTGGGTCATGGGATGCCAACTCTCCCGTCCAAGGGCAAAACCTAGTAACTCACTTCTAGCAGAATTTGCGAAAACAAAGGAAAACCAATCTATCTTGATGCTGTCTTAAAAAGATCTACAACGTCATCAAACGTATCGATGTTTTCTTGAGCTTTCATTTTCTTGCCGATTGAATCTGCTCTCATGAACGTGTGTGCCCTTTCTCCAGATATTGTATCACAATCTCGGGTGGGCCCCATTCTGCGTTTGCACATTGGGCAAGAGCCCGTGTACAGCGTCCAGTTTTTATTTTGACCTCCACAGTTATCTGCCCAAAAGAGTATGCAAGGGGGAAGAATCAAGAACAATACATTTAATGAAGGTGCTTGCAACGTCCTGGGCCAATCTTCCAAATATCAACCTCGTGCCGTAATATCACATAATCAGGTTAAACGTCGGCCCCCATTCCTGCAAATGTCTCATTAAAGACAATAAGGCGACTGACAAAGAAGCTCCGATTGGTCCCTTGAGATACTAGGTTTTTCTGTTGTATCTACGCGGTTATGTGGTAGTTGCTAGGTCCTGCCATGCGCGTAACAGCTTACTTACGGAACAAATTAAAATATCGCATACACTAATGTAAAGCATATCACCTAGGAACTCCAAAATGATTGAGTTAATTGAGTTACTGGGTTCCATCCATCCATTTTCTACCGCTTATTCCCTTTTGGGGTGGCGGGGGGCGCTGACGCCCCCCGCCACCCCGAAAGGGAATAAGCGGTAGAAAATGGATGGATGGATGGAGTTACTGGGTTTTGCCTTTGGACGGGAGAACTGTTATATCAGTGTTTTTCAACCTTTTCTGAGACAAAGCACATTTTTTGTGTTGAAAATTTTGGAGGCACACAACCAACAGAAATCATAAACTCAGTTGACAGTAAAAAGTCGTCGCAATAGTTGGATACGACTTTAAAGCATAACCAAGCATGCATCACTATAGCTCTTGTCTCAAAGTAGGTGTGCTGTCACCACCTGTCCCATTACACCCTGACTTATATGGACTTTTTTTGCAGTTTTCCTGTGTGCAGTGTTTTAGTTCTTGTCTTGCACTCCTATTTTGGTGGCTTTTTCTCTTTTTTTGGTATTTTCCTGTAGCAGTTCCATGTCTTCCTTTGAGCGATATTCCCCACACCTGCTTTGTTTTTTAGCAATCAAAAATATTTCAATTGTTTTTATCCTTCTTTGTGGTGACATTGTTGATTGTCATGTCATGTTCGGATGTACATTGTGGACGTCGTCTTTGCTCCACAGTAAGTGTTTGCTGTCGTTCAGCATTCTGTTTTTGTTTACTTTGTAGTCAATTTAGTTTTAGTTCCGTTCTGCATAGCCTTCCCTAAGCTTCAATGCCTTTTGTTTATTTTTGGTTTAAGCAGTAGACACTTTTTTACCTCCACCGTGCCTCCCACTGTTTCCAACATCTACAAAGCTATTAGCTACCTGCTGCCACCTACTGATATGGAAGAGTATTACACGGTTACTCAGCCGAGCGCTAGACAGCACCGACATTCAGCAACAACACATCATTTGCAGACTATAATTACTGGTTTGCAAAAAGTATTTTCAATCCAATCCACTTTATTAATATAGCACATTTAAACTACAAGAACGTTTCCAAAGTGCTGCACAGCAATGTTAAAAACAATATTAAAAAAAACAATATTATGCTCCACCAATGACTGAATAAAAACAAAAAATAAATAAATATAAAACCAATATAAAAAAAATATATATATATAAAAACAAATATGATTAAAAACAATTTTAAAGGGTAAAATCAATTAAAAGAGTAAAATAGAAATCAAAGTGTATAAAACACACAGAGGACAGAGGACCACACAACTCACGTAGTGTTAAAAGCCAAAGAATAAAAGTGGCTCATAAGACGAGACTTAAAACACTCCACTGTGGAAGCACTTTGAACATGGAGCGGCAGATTGTTCCAGAGCTTAGGGCCGACCACAGAGAAGGCCCTGTCTCCCTTGGTCTTAAGTCTGGTCTTGGGCACCACGAGCTGAAACTGGCTCTCGGACCTCAGAGCGCGCGCAGGAATGTAAATTTGGATGAGGTCCGAGATATATTGAGGTGCCGGTCCATGTAAAGATTTAAAAACAAACAGCAATGTTTTAAAATCAATTCTAAAATTAACAGGGAGCCAGTGCAAACTCCGAAGAATTGGGGTTATATGCTGGCGTTTCCTGGCCCCTGTTAAAAGTCCTGCTGCCGCATTCTGGACTAACTGCAACCGGGAGAGAGCTTTTTGGCTAATGGCAGCATAAAGTGCATTGCAGTAGTCCAGGCGACTTGAAATAAAAGCATGCACGACTTGTTCAAAAAGGTTAAAAGATAAAAACGGTTTAACCTTTACTAAAAGACGAAGGTGATGAAAACACGATTTTAAAACGCCATTGACTTGTTTGTCTAGTTCAATGGTTCCCAAACTTTTGCAGGCTGGCGCCCCCTTGGCTCCCCAGTGAATTCCTAGCGCCCCCCCCCCTTACATACACAAATGTGTATTTCACGAATAAAACCCAATTTAGTAAACCAATTTATTTTTTAGCAGTTTTAACTGTTTCAGCAACATAGAATGATAAATAAACATTCCACCAGTAACCTTCATTGTCTCACACTTAATATTAATGGGATGGATGTGCTTGGTGCAGGGACATAAGCTTCTCAACATCAGGCTGGAACTCACTAAGAAGAAGTCGTAGATCCCCACGGTCAGTAATTTTCAGTCGGTTTCTTTGCTTGGAAAGAAGCAAGGCGACTGCACTGGAGCCCCGTTCTACTAAATATGATGTTGGCGTGTGGTAACCGGACCCTGATGCGTCGTCCACTGACTCGTCGTCCACTGACTCGTCCTGCTGCACGTGTTGTGTACAAATCGTCAAACAAACGTTCGAATTTCTGACTTCGACTTCGGACTGCCGCCCCCCTACCGCCCCCTTCTTCCTCACCGCCCCCCCCAGATCTTTCCACCGCCCCCAGGGGGGCGGTACCGCCCACTTTGGGAACCACTGGTCTAGTTTAAAATCGCTGTCTATAGTGACGCCAAGGCTATTTTAACCCCAATAGATCATCTCTTACGGCACACCAGACTGTATCTCACAGCACACTAGTGTGCCGCGGCACAGTGGTTGAAAAACACTGTGCTATATGCTATGTGCTACTGCCGTAGCAATTAAAATTGTTCATATCATCGTTGGCAGTAACATATAAAAACTGAGAAGTCCTGAACGAAAATGGCACCGAAAAGGAAATCATGTACTGCTGATTACAAAATATGAAATAATAATATTTATCTCATTCGCGGAAGAGACGAAGAAAATGTCAGCAATCGTCACACACACGTCAACCAATAAGAATTCCGCGGGGGAGGGTCATGGCAGAAGTGCATTGTGGGTCATGGAATGCTAACTGCTATATGCTACTGCCCTAGCTATTAAAATGGATCATTTCATCGTTGCCGGTAACTTATAAAATCTGAGAAGGGCTGAACAAAAATGGCACCGAAAAGGAAATCATGTACTGCAGATTACAAACTGGACGTAGTGAAATATGTAGAAGAAAACGACAAGAGGAAGCGGCGCATAACTTTGGAGTTGGCAGAGTTGTTTGGAAGCGACACCGAGGAAGAAGATTTCATGGGATTTATTGATTAGGAGTGACAGATTTTTTGGTGAACGTAGAGCATGTTCTATATGTTATAGTTATTTGAATGACTCTTACCATAATATGTTACGTTAACATACCAGGCACCTTCTCAGTTGGTTATTTATGCCTCATATAACGTACACTTATTCAACCTCTTGTTCACTATTCTTTATTTATTTTAAATTGCCTTTCAAATGCCTATTCCTGCTGTTGGATTTTATCAAATAAATTTGCCCCAAAAATGAGACTTATAGTCCAGTGCGGCGTATATATGTTTTTTTCCTTCTTTATTATGCATTTTCGGCCGGTGGGACGTATACTCCGGAGTGACTTAGAATCCAAAAAATACAGTACATGGACTATAAAAGTGTGAACATACTTGCCAACTGTGATGTGGAAGTTTCCGGCCACTTTGTTGACGTACAGATGTCCATGAATCCTGCAAGCCGTCAAAGATATGCTGCTGTCCACGCTGAAAAAAAAACGCCACATTAGTTCAAAAGGTGAGTGTGGGTCAGTGCCTTTCCACATCCAGCAGATGGTGCTGTTTGATCTCATTTCAGTGACTCAACTGTGACATGTCTGGCAATATTTATAATGCGGTTTACAGTTATTTCCTCAGAAAACTAGTTGAGATGGAAAATTAACATTAACTCTACTGGTTGCAGCCAGCAAGCATGTGATTTGAACTTAATGAAAAAGACTAAAAATAAGCCAAGGATCTGGGGGCCGCAGGTCCAGGGTGGTACCCTGGTGAGGGAACATGGGGGGTACAAACAGTACAAACAATGTTTATTCTACTAGCTAACTTCCTTTATCTGAATAGCCATTTGTGATTTATAGCATGAAATAACAAATATTGTGTTGTTTATGTTTCAAAATGATTCAACTATTTAATGTCAATATATATATATGTTTCAGTCACTATGTTATTTAGTCACTACAGTAATTACAACTTGTGTTCACATCCACAGGAACCATATGGGTTAGCCTGCTCTATACAGTATTTACAACCTTACCAGTGTTCACTTCACAGCCACAGATGCTTCATCTAGTTATTGACATTACTATGTCGGTTTCAGTCACTGTTATTTAGTCACTACAGTAATTACAACATGTGTTCACATCCACAGGAACCACATTGGTTAGCCTGCTCTATACAGTATTTACAACTTTACCAGTGTTCACTTCACAGCCAGAGGTGGTTCATCTCGTTATTGACATTATTCACACAATACTATGTCGGTTTCAGTCACTGTTATTTAGTCACTACAGTAATTACAACTTGTGTTCACATCCACAGGAACTACATGGGTTAGCCTACTCTATACAGTATTTACAACCTTACTAGTGTTCACTTCACAGCCACAGATGCTTCATCTAGTTATTGACATTATTCACACAATACTATGTCGGTTTCAGTCACTGTTATTGAGTCACTACAGTAATTACAACTTGTGTTCACATCCACAGGAACTACATGGGTTAGCCTACTCTATACAGTATTTACAACCTTACTAGTGTTCACTTCACAGCCACAGATGTCTCATCTACTTATTGACATTATTTAGGCAATTCCTTTGTCTGTTTCATTCACTATGTTATTTAGTCACTACAGTAATTACAACTTGTGTTCACATCCACAGGAACCACATGGGTTAGCCTACTCTATACATTATTTACAACCTTACTAGTGTTCACTTCACAGCCACAGATGGTTCATCCAGTTATTGACATTATTTACACATTACTAAGTCAGTTTCAGTCACTATGTTATTTAGTCACTACAGTAATTACAACTTGTGTTCACATCCACAGGAACCACATGGGTTAGCCTACTCTATACAATATTTACAACCTTACTAGTGTTCACTTCACAGACACAGATGGTTCATCTATCCATCCATCCATCCATTCTCTACAGCTTATTCCCTTTTGGGGTCGCGGGGGGCGCTGGCGCCTATCTCAGCTACAATCGGGCGGAAGGCGGGGTACACCCTGGACAAGTCGTCACCTCATCGCAGGTTCATCTAATTATTGACATTATTTACACATTAGTATGGCATTTTTTTTTTAAATAGCTCTGAAAAGTGCCTTTCTGACAAATGTCTGAGCAGCTTGCATTTTCCTTTTTGTTTCTGCTTTAGTGGATCCTGCCTCGGATTTTATAGCCATTTTCTGGCTCTTCGACTCCCTTTCCACTTCTAACTGCTCCAAATGCAAAAATCATAGAGTACAAACAATGTTTATTCTATTAACTAACATTTATAGCATGAAATAACAAATATAAAAAATGTCACATTGTTTGTTTCAAAATGATTCAACTATTCAATGTCAAAATACAAAAAGTAGAAATCATGAATAAAATCTCAGCTATTGTCTTGTTGTAAAACATCGATGAAAATGAAATGTAGCATTTAGACAGCCTATACTGTAGCAAACATGTCTGCCACAATCATGTGTGTATTCCACCTCTTCCACGTGGGCTTACATGGTAAAAAAGTCAAATGTTGGCAACCGTTTTATCCAGATGCATACATTTGTCCAAATGTGGCCAAGAAAACACATGATGGGTTTCCTGGACGTGGTCTACATTGCTAAAAAAAAACTTCTATGGAAAATAATCCCTCTGCCATCTTCCACTAGTTTTTTTTTATTAATAAATCGCCCGCTTGAATATTGTATTCCTTCTACTCTTCTCCGACTCTCTCGTCGTCATTTGAGATGTCTGTTGTGATTTCACTTCCTGGTTCCATGACCCGCCCTATCTTGCCTCTGATTGGCCTGTCCCTAATGTTTTGCCCTAATCTCAACCAATGGTGACTCAACATAGTAAACAACAACCAATCATGGATGTTCCTGTACTTAAACCAACCAATCATTATTGATGTTTACCGTGGAGTTGCTTCGCTACGTCGCTTCCATCTTTAAGATCATAATTTTTAATGGAAAATCATATTTTTTACCACTACCAGACCTGCCAACAACATTTTAACACACATTTTGTAGGTCGGAAAAAACAAATAAAAACAGAAAATATATTTTTTATATTTTTACAGAGATAAAAAAAGATGGATTTTTGACTATAGACGGAAAAATCACATGCCTGCATTATAAAATACTAGAAGATTAGCACCTGCCAGACTGAGCAGCTGGAGCTCCTTTCACCGCACTCTTGAAGATCAAATCCTGCAGGGAGTGCTCCACCCTTAGCCGTTCCTGGATGTGAAGAAGAGTCCTGCAAAAGTTTTTCAAAAAGAAATAAACAAACATACAGAGAGACAATTCTACTCGTGTTCATCATATTTTGTTGATTCCGTTATGTTTGTGATTCACATTGCTTGTATAGCGCTCGACTAAATTGTGATATGCCCGAATGAATAGCAGATTTACAATGTGCTCCTGCTTCATTGTAAATAGTGACTTTGTCACTAATTTCCTTTTAACGTATTTCCTTGAATTCCCACCGGGGCGCAAATTAATTTAAAACCTCTTCTCACTCCGGCGTTTACCAAAGGCAAGCGGTAAAGGCAAGCGGTAAAGGCAAGCATGCGCTAATTATTTTAAAACCTCTTCATACCAAAGGCATGCGGTAAATTCAGGCCTGCGCTTATAAATTTGAGTGTGATGTAAGGATACCATCATGAAAAGCACATTTAATAGAAAAAACTTTATTATGGTCTTACCTTTACTTATAAATGAAGTCCATGCGCAGCTCCTTGTGAACAAAAGCATCGATAACTTGTTTATAGAAGTCTTCCTTATCTTTCTTCAGTTTTAAAAGTCTCTCTGTCTCGATGGAGATCGTCCTTTATGACCTCCTGCTTCGATTGAAAGTCCAGTTTAGAAAACTGTTTTATTTTAGATATGTAATCCTCCATATTAAAAGAGCAAGCCAGAGGAAAAAATAAACGATCGCTGCTCACTCTTGCTGCTTGTTGTCACTTCTTTTGCAGCCGAGTTGTCGCAAGAAGGATCACTAGCGCCCTCTACCACCAGAAGGCGAGAGTCATTTAATGACTCATATTTGACACACGCGACTACGGTATATTAATAAAACATAGCTGCTTACTGTTCTTTTTAGCATATTCAATAGCTTGGACCTTATATCCGACTGAATAAATCTTAATCTTCTTCCCTTTATGCGATTCCAAATTATTGAAATCAGCCTCCTCCATTTTGAAAATGATGACAGGTGAAGTGTCACTCGTGACGTGACGAGTTTAACCCGGAGGAAATTCTAGACATATGCGAATTATTTGGCGATACGATTTGGACCCGGCGGAAATTCTAGACATGCGCTCATAAAAATAATATTTTGCGAAACGAGGTTAATCCTGAACCGGCGCTAATGCTAAGCATGCGCTAATTATTTTGCGAAGCGAGTTTGACCCGGCAGTAATTCTAGGCAGGGTCAATTCAAGTAAATACTGTATCTCCAATAAAAATGTGTGAAATAGTTTGTTTCCTCAGAATGTAGGACGCTGAAAGACGTCATCAAGTCTACTTACATGTGCCAAAGTCTTTGCTGTGGCGACAATTCGAAATTGACCTAAAAAGGAGGAGAGAGAAAAAAAACAGTTCATTAAAGAAAACAAGTAAACTGTACACAGCGGACATTTGAATTATTTTTAAGTTCTTTTATCGTTCCTAAATGCAATTTTCCCGCTGTTTGGACACATTTGCTTAAGAAAGGGTCCACCAACGTGTGGTGTTGTAGAAGTATATTGTACTCACTGTTGGCGTTAACGCACTTTTTGTGTCTTTTTACGCCTTGAAGGCAAAAAGGAGGCGCATTTACGAAAGTCCGCGCATCCCCGGGACGCGGATTTTTTCGTATTTTTTTTTTTTACCGACCCTGCCTTCTCTGAGTCAAACCTCCGGTTTGCTTGTTTTTTTTTATCAATTATTATATTCAACTTTGACATCCACAGGGATTCATGAGAAAAGACACGAACAGACGCTTTTTTGCGGCACTTTTTTTTCCTTCCTGCGAAAGCATTATGATTAATTCTTCATCTAAAGGGGAAGATATAAACATCCCATCAGTCGGCATACCAGTGAATGCAGACTTTGTAGAGTAAGTGATGGTTTTATTAGGGACCGAATGTCCATTTGGGACAGAGGACACTATTGTATTTCTAAGGTTTTATTATTATTATTATACCGCCGCCTCTTTGAGCTGTAATTTGACCCACTTAACATGCTTCAAAACTCACCAAATTTTACACACACATCAGGACTGGCGAAATTTGCCATCTAATAAAAAAAAAAAAAAAAAACTCAGAATTGCGCTCTAGCGCCCCCTAGGAAAAAAACAGACAAAACTGCATGTAGCTTTCGTTAGGAATGTCGTAGAGACATGAAACAGAAACCTCTATGTAGGTCTGACTTAGACCTACATTTTATAAAATGACATCCTTCAGCAAAAATTGTACAGAATATGTACTGTACTGTGCAAACTACTAATAAAAGTATCAATCAATCAATCAAAAAATCAACAGGAAGTTGACAAATAGCCCTTAAAAACAAAAGTTTCCTAAAAAATGTCATTTTTGCCTCCTTGAGCTGTAATTTGATACGCTTAAAATGCTTTAAAACTCACCAAACTGGACACACACATCAGGACTGGCGAAAATTGCGATTTAATAAAAAAAAAAAAAAAAAAAAAAACTTAAAATTGCGCTTTAGCACCCCCTAGGAATAAAACACAGACAAAACTGCTCCTAGGAAGAAAACAGACAAAACTGCTTGTAACTTCCGGTAGGAATGTCATAGAGACATGAAACAACAACTTCTATGTAGGTCTCACTTAGACCTACATTTCATTAATTGACATCCTTCAGCAAAAATCCACAGGAAGTTGGCAATTAACCCTTCAAAACAATTTTTTTGTAAAAACCCGTCCCCTTTTTTCAAACATTATCTCCTCTGAGCGCGTTTGTTGTGTTGGCTTCAAACTCGCACAGGAAAGAGATTGATTCCTTCTGATTAAAAGTTGCGCAAAGGGTTTTTCTAAATGCTCCGGTTTTGATTTTACGAGCCTTCAAATAACCGCTGCGCTGATGCTGCTGCGCTGCTGCCGTCTCAAGATGGACGCTTAAAAGCAGGAAGCACCAGCATGACCACACACTGCAGAGAAGGTAGGTACTTTGCGGGTAAAGATATGTTGACTGGGTGAAAGAAGGAGGCACCAGTTTGACTCCAGGATACAGAGATGGTAGGTAATGTGCAGGTAAGGATATGTTGTCTGGGTGATGGCAGGAAGCACCAGCATGTATGGGTGAAAGAAAAAAGCACCAGTGTGACCTCAGGATGCAGGGAAGGTAGGTAACGTGCAGGTAAAGATATGTTGAATGGGTAAAGGCAGGAAACACCAGCAAAAGTCGGTCCCGACTATCGCTGCTTGCAGCCTTGTGTAATTTGTTTTTATTATTCAGCACTTAGAAATACTTCTACCTATGTTGTTGTTGAAGGGTAAAGCGAACATTTTAATGCGTCCGTGGAATTAATATGCTGTATGCTTAAAATGAGCAGAACACATAAATATTATGTTATGTTATTATCACTTTTGCTAGTGTTTATTTACGAGTTAGAATGCATAAAAAAAGAAAAACACGTGCTCGTCTTACATATGGATTGTGAACAATTGAAAAAATTCCCAAAAAAAGGTCAGTTCTCCTATAAATTCACATTTTTTTAAAGAAAATGTTGAGGACCAATAAGAACATTTAAACAACTCACTGGTTCATATTTAAGGCCATCAGAAGCAACCATGGTCTCAGCCAGGTCCAGAACATCTGCACCTATATCTGCAGAATGGAAAACACACGTCAAGATTAAGTACACACGCAAATATTTGATACACTTGTAGAATCTAATACATGCACGGTATCAGAAATGTGTAATTATTGTACAGTTTGAAGTATTATTTGACATGTTTGACATTTGTGGGAGTGCACTGTGTCGTCGTTGAATTGATTAACGTGGACCCCGAAGTTGAAAAACGTATTCGGGTGTTACCATTTAGTGGTCAATTGTACGGAATATGTACTGAACTGTGCAATCTACTAATAAAAGTTTCAATCAATCAATCAATCAATTTTTCTAATAATCTCATTAAAACGCGGGTCAGCAACCCGCGGATCTTTAGTGCCGCCCTAGAGCATTTTTAAAAAAGGTTTGAAAATGGAAAAAGAAGGGGGAGAAATATTTTTGTTTTATTATGTTGTTTTTTTTTAGGACAAACCAGACACAAAACTTCCCAATTGTTAGAAAGCCCACTGTTTAATATGTTTGTGTGTATGCTTCACTGATGACACTGTTTGGTCAACATTGTTTTCTCTTACTCATTTTGGCGGTTCTTGAACTCACCATAGTGTGGACTGTGACGCAACAGTTTGTTTACAGGTCAAATCTTCCACTCCGTCTCATTTTGGCCACCAAACCTTTTAAACTGTGCGTGAATGCACAAAGGTGCGCTTTGTTGACTTTATTGACTTGTTCGGAGTGCTAATCAAGCATATTTGGTCAGTGCATGACAGCAAGCTAATCCCTGCTAACATGCTATTTAAGCTAGCTGTATGTACATATTGCATCATTAGGCCTCATTTGTAGCTATATCTGAGCTCATTAAATATCTTTTACTTATATTTCCATGTGTCATGACACATTATCTCTATGTAATATTGGCTGCATTTCAGACAGTTGTTTGTGTGCCATGTTGTTCCAGACCACAGCAAACATTACCTAGCTTGCCAAAGATTGTAATAAATCTATTTTTAGAAGACAGCCTGCCGTTTCCTTGAACTTGGACACACACATCTATACTTTTGGCCATTAAAATCCAGTCATTTCCAGGAGTTATCTCAACCTCTGAGTAACATCTAATTCACTAATAGTTTCAAATGTTGTAAAAATGTGTAGAATAAGTTTTACATTTCAACATTTCTGTCAACAAAGATTTGCTTCAGTCTGCGACACAGTTATTTTGATAGTAGGCTATGATAGCTAGTATAACCACTTACATAATGTGTTGTCTTCATTATAACACTTATATAAGACTTTTAAAGTCATTTTGATAGTAGGCTGTTATAGTTAATATAGACACTTATATAATGTGTTGTCTTCATTACAACACTTATATAAGACTTTTAAAGTCCTTTTGATAGTAGGCTAATATAGATACGTACATCGTGAGTTGTCTTCATTATAACACTTATATAAGACTTTTAAAGTCATTTTGATAGTAGGCTGTTATAGTTAATATAGACACTTACATCATGTGTTGTCTTCATTATAACACTTATATAAGACTTTTAAAGTCATTTTGATAGTAGGCTAATATAGATACGTACATTATGTGTTGTCTTTATTATAACACTTATATAAGACTTTCAAAGTCATTTTGATAGTAGTCTGTCATAACTAATATAGACACTTACATCATGTGTTGTCTTCATTATAACACTTATATAAGACTTTCAAAGTCATTTTGATAGTGGGCTATTATAACTAATATAGACACCTTATAACACTTATATAAGACTTTTAATGTTTTTGCAGCTTCAGACAAGATTTGCGTTTTGTATTTTTGGCCTTTCAACATTTTGGGTCGCCGACCCCTGCCTGAGAAGAAGGTATAAGGTGTACCTAATGACGTGTCCCCATGTTTGTATCGATGATGAGTTCAAATCGAATTACTTACACTGGCATCTCATGGCTACTGTGATGTCGATGTTTATCCGCAGTTTGCTGCACCAGAACAGAAAATAACACATTTAATAAGAAATGACAACAAACACTGAGTGGGTTTTAAGCAATAAGGCTGGTTTTAAACATTTTAAACATCGTCGGGCCAAAAATCCTATACTTAACTTACAGCTTTCAGAACAATCAATCAAACAAACGGATAAAGTAAGACTTTCGGGCGTTACACTTAGTAACACACTTTCGTAATCGGAACATATCAATCAAATTGTCGCTAAGATGGGTAGAAGTATCGCTGCGGTTAGGAAATTTTTATTACTGTGTGTAGTGTTTTAGTTGTTGTCTTGCGCTCCTATTTCGGAGGCTTTTCCTCTTTTGTTGGTATTTTCCTGTAGCAGTTTCATGTCTTCCTTGACCGCTATTCCCCACACCTGTTTTGTTTTTAGCAATCAAGACTATTTAAGTTGTTTTTATCCTTCTTTGTGGGGATATTGTTGATTGTCATGTCATATTCGGATGTACATTGTGGACGCCGTCTCTTCCCCACACGCTGTAAGTCTTTGCTGTCGTCCAGCATTCTGTTTTTGTTTACTTTGCAGTCGGTTCGCTTTTAGTTTCGTTCTGCATAGCCTTCCCAAAGCTTCAATGCCTTTTTGTTTATTTTTGTTTAAGCATACGATACCTTTTTGTCGTCGTTTCCGACAACTACAAAGCAACTAGAAGCATTTAAGTCTCACCTTAAAACTCATCTGTATACTCTAGCCTTTAAATAGACCTCCTTTTTAGACCAGTTGATCTGCCGCTTCTTTTCTTTCTCCTATGTCCCCCCCCTCCCTTGTGGAGGGGGTCCGGTCCGATGACCATGGATGAAGTACTGGCTGTCCAGAGTCGAGACCCAGGATGGACCGCTCGTCGGGACCCAGGATGGACCGCTCGCCTGTATCGGTTGGGGACATCTCTACGCTGCTGATCTGCTTGAGATGGTTTCCTGTGGACGGGACTCTCGTTGCTGTCTTGGATCCGCTTGAACTGAACTCTCGCGGCTGTGTTGGAGCCACTATGGATTGAACTTTCACAGTATCATGTTAGACCCGCTCGACATCCATTGCTTTCGGTCCCCTAGAGGGGGGGGGTTGCCCACATCTGAGGTCCTCTCCAAGGTTTCTCATAGTCAGCATTGTCACTGGCGTCCCACTGGATGTGAATTCTCCTTGCCCACTGGGTGTGAGTTTTCCTTGCCCTTTTGTGGGTTCTTCCGAGGATGTTGTAGTCGTAATGATTTGTGCAGTCCTTTGAGACATTTGTGATTTGGGGCTATATAAATAAACATTGATGGATTGATTGATACTTGCTGCCACCTACTGATATCGAAGAGTATTACACGGTTACGCTGCCGAACTCCAGACAGCACAGACACTCGACAAGGGCACATTATTTGCGGATTATAATTACTGGTTTGCAAAAAATATTTTTAACCCAATTAAGTGACTGCGTGGGTTCCCTCCGGGTACTCCGGCTTCCTCCCACCTGCACCTGGCCCTAGTGTGTGAATGTGAGTGTGAATGTTGTCTATCTGTGGTGACCCTGTGATTAAATTGGTTATACTTGTATAGCGCGTTCCTACCTTTAAGGTACTCAAAGCGCTTTACCACTATTTCCTAGGGGTGTAACGGTACGTGTATTTGTATTGAACCGTTTCGGTACGGGGGTTTCGGTTCGGTACGAGGGTGTATCGAACGAGTTTGTACTCTAAAGTCTTAACAAGCTGCTCTGCTTTCTGCCTCTGTCTGAGCAGTGAGCACCCAGCCTTGGTCCGCCCACACAACCATCTGATTGGTTACATACAAAGCCAATCAGCAGTGCGTATTCAGAGCGATGTAACAGCCAATCAGCAGTGTGTATTCAGAACGCATGTTGTAAATGCTTCATTGTCGAGGAGACGTGTTTAGCAGCGGACATCGTACACTCCCCGAATTATAAAAAACACTTTCCAGTCAGAACTATTACAAACATCCCTATGAGCCCGTTGACATTTTAGAAACTTAAACTGCAGTTCACAGTTCTGGCTTGAGGTGATGTGAAGGTTAATTAGCTTTTAGCGTTACGTTAGCTCATTTTGCTGTGTGTGCGTGTGCGTTAGGGGCAGCAAAGCCCTGTGTGTGTCTGTTATTTCACATGAACTCCATAGATTTCCGGGATGAATAGTATCTCCTATTGCTATTGTACTATTTTTCAGCTATCCATCCATCCATTTTCTACCGCTTATTCCCTTTTGGGGTCGCGGGGGGTGCTGGCGCCTATCTCAGCTACAATCGAGCGGAAGGCGGGGTACACCCTGGACAAGTCGCCACCTCATCGCAGGGCCAACACAGATAGACAGACAACATTCACACACTAGGGCCAATTTAGTGTTGCCAATCAACCTATCCCCAGGTGCATGTCTTTGGAAGTGGGAGGAAGCCGGAGTACCCGCAGGGAACCCACGCATTCACGGGGAGAACATGCAAAACTCCACACAGAAAGTTCGCGAGCCTGTATTTGAACCCAGGACTGCAGGAACTTCGTATTGTGAGGCAGGCGCACTAACCCCTCTTCCACCGTGAAGCCAGCTATAGTTGTAGCTATTTTTCAGCTATAGTTACATTAATAATTAGTAATGTAACAGCCTAGTTTTGAATGGCAGGGTCCCTGCTATCACATGTTGACAAAAATATAACATTTACATAAGAAAAGTCAACTACAGGCTTCCCAAATACTGTAATAAATCAAGCATGATGAGTTGACTTGTGTAGCACTTTTTATATGTAGAAGAAAAGTTTTGTCATTTTATTTAATCAAAGCAACAATTTGAGGCAGTTTAATGTGGATTAACTTGGGCAGAATTATTATAGTGTTCCCAATGTTAAAAGGATAAAGCCATTGTTTACAAATTTGGTACATAAATAACCCAAAAAATTATACTTGTTTGTTTTCCCACTGTACCGAAAATGAACCGGACCGTGACCTCTAAACCGAGGTACGTACCGAACCGAAATTTTTGTGTACCGTTACACCCCTACTATTTCCACATTCACACACTGATGGTGGGAGCTGCCATGCAAGGCAATAACAACCACCACCCATCAGGAGCAAGGGTGAGGTGTCTTGCTGATGTTGTAAGCATTTCACCAATCTCGCGCACTTTGCAAATTTGGACGCGACCTAACAGCAAAACAGTCTCCCAACACTGTGTAGATGGCATCAAGGCCTATTTATCCAAGCGTGAGGGTTCAGTGTGTGGATTCAGGCCGGGTGGCCTATTTCAAGTTCCAGGTAACCCTACATTATAATATTCTATAAATAGTAAACCAAGTTGTGGTAGTAGTTTAGTCAGTAGTTTAGTCGTGGATGTACACTGTATATCAGGGGTAGGGAACCTATGGCTCTAGAGCCAGATGTGGCTCTTTTGATGACTGCGTCTGGCTCTCGGATAAATCTTAGCTGACATTGCTTAACACGATAAGTAATGAATAATTCCACTTGTAATCACAATGTTAAAAATACCGTTCTCATGCATTTTTAATCCATCCATCCGTTTTCTACCGCACTAGTTTAAGAAGTTGCGTTAACGGTAGGAAGTTATTTATTTACTATTGGTTAGTGTGGGGCTTGCCCTCCTGGGGGTTCTTCAGACCACCAAGCACCGACATGAGAGCCTGTTTCAGGGTTACAATATTGTTTTATTTTTCAATAAGTCTCTCAGTTGCTTTCCAGCAATTGTCTTTTTGTCTTTCGTCCTCGCTCCAGCTCCAACCCCATCTCTCTTCCTGGCTGCTGCTTATAACCGAGCGGCAGGTGATTAGATAACAAGGCCCAGATGGGCCATCTACGCACCTGTCGCTGATTTCGAGGCCGATCCTAGCAACACCCCGCTTCGATGCAGGCCCGCAGGCCACGCCCCCCTCCACAGTTAGCTTCAGAATAACAATGTTATTACAAAAAATATTATATGGCTCTTTCAGAAATACATTTTAAAATATTTGGCTTCTTGGCTCTCTCAGCCAAAAAAGGTTCCCGACCCCTGCTGTATAGTGATGAATCCAATAAACATTTGATTTGATTTGACATTAAATTTGCAAAATGCGGTTGCGCATTTTGCAAATTGCGCCCATTGGCATTGTGCTTACAACACTGACGGACACAACGGACGTGACTAGGTTGGTAGAAGGTAGGGATCGAACCACGGATCCTCTGGTTGCTAGCGCGGCCACTCTCCTAACCGCGCCACGCCGTAACTGATGAAGTGGTGACTTGTCCAGGGTGCACCCCTCCTTCTGCCCGAATCCAGCACCCCCGCGGTAGAAAATGGATAGATGGAATTAGGTTAAATTACCTAATCTCCCACGGCACACTAGTGTTCCGTACTGTTATTGTTATTACAAAAAAGGCCATATCGCCCAGCCCTGAACTGAATCTGTGCATTATTAGTTTACTTAGCTTTTGAAAAGGACCCCCTGGAAGACTAGCCTGGCGTTTGTGCGTCGGCTAATGGGGGATCAACAATAAACAACAAAACAATAAACACCTGCTGAAGTCTTTGTCCACCTCGTACTCGTATTTCATCCATGTGTCTCTGTACACGAAGAACTCCAGGAAGGCTAAAACAGCCATGGCACTGAAGGCAATCAGCGACACTAAAACAATAATTAAAAATAGAGGGACGGTTAGCGGGTGTGAGGCAGGGACTGTGGCTGCCTCACCTGTGCCGCCGCTGGCTGAAGACTCCACGTAGCTCTCGGGGACTTTCGGGAAGGCGTCCAGCTCTTTGACCAGCGTCAAAGCTTTCTTTTTGCTCAATCTCCTCATCTTGGTGAGCTTTTAGCCGTCACTGCCATAAACAAAGAATGTTGTCGGACGACTTTTCGTGTTTTTTTTGTTGGCCGGAGAGTCAACTTGGCGCCATGACAGCCGCTAGCATGGAGGTAGCCAGCGAGGCTAACTCAGGGCGAAGGCGACTGCGAGTGGACTAAACGGTCAATTCCGTCGTCGGTTTTGTGGTCTAGTTTGTCGTTTTAAGGTTGTCGGTTAAGTCGAGGATATAAGGTCATTAATTAAGAAAACCGGGAGGGGAAAACGGGAAAGTGGAACAGGTTTCTGAGACTTCCTGTTTTGGGAAGAGAACCGCACACATGTTTTTGACGTAGCGCCCTCTAGCGCTGGATGCTCGCAAGCGTCAAGGGAAGACACGGTTATATTATTTTATTTTTTTATTTTATTTTATTTTTACTTTAATTTGGAAACGAAACATTACTAAGTTAACTAAATATTTTTTGGAAAAATTTTTTTTTTTTATTACCCTTTTCACCAAAGTAGTAACCAGACGCTCACATTAAATTTGAAAAAAAGTTCACATTTTTAATTATTTAGTTACCGTATTTAAAAAAAATATATTTGGAAATTACAATAGTCTTTTTTTTTTTTTTTTTTACTTTGTTCCCAAAATATACTTAAAATCCATGCTGGCAAACGACGAAGAAGAAGGCTTGCTTAAATCTGTTTATGCTTTTTTTTTATGCTTGTTTTGTACAGTAAATATAATAAGACGTGGATATCACAACATTGTTAAAAACAAATATCATGGAGGACTTTTGCATATTAAAAGCAATATTTTGAAGAGTTTGAATTTCCAGGAAAGAAGGCATTTGGTTTGGAACTTGGGAAAGTGTAAGTTGGATGAGTTGAATGTGTTGATGTTGGAATACAAACCCCGTTTCCATATGAGTTGGGAAATTGTTTTGGATGTAAATATAAACGGAATACAATGATTTGCAAATCCTTTTCAACCCATATTCAGTTGAATATGCTACAAAGACAAGATATTTGATGTTCAAACTCATAAACTTTATTTTTTTTTTGCAAATGATAATTAACTTAGTATTTCATGGCTGCAACACGTGCCAAAGTAGTTGGGAAAGGGCATGTTCACCACTGTGTTACATCACCTTTTCTTTTAACAACACTCAATAAACGTTTAGGAACTGAGGAAACTAATTGTTGAAGCTTTGAAAGTGGAATTCTTTCCCATTCTTGTTTTATGTAGAGCTTCAGTCGTTCAACAGTCCGGGGTCTCCGCTGTCGTATTTTACGCTTCATAATGCGCCACACATTTTCCATGGGATACAGGTCTGGACTGCAGGCGGGCCGGGAAAGTACACGCACTCTTTTTTTACGAAGCCACTCTGTTGTAACACGTGGCTTGATATTGTCTTGCTGAAATAAGCAGGGGCGTCCATGAAAAAGACGGCGCTTAGATGGCAACATATGTTGTTCCAAACCTGTATGTAGCTTTCAGCATTAATGGTGCCTTCACAGATGTGTAAGTTACCCATGCCTTGGGCACTAATGCACCCCCATACCATCACAGATGCTGGCTTTTACACTTTGCGTCGATGACAGTCCGAATGATTCGCTTCCCCTTTGGTCCGGATGACACGATGTCGAATATTTCCAAAAACAATTTGAAATGTGGACTCGTCAGACCACAGCACACTTTTCCACTTTGCATCAGTCTATCTTAGATGATCTCTGACCCAGAGAAGCCGGCGGCGTTTCTGGATGTTGTTGATAAATGGCTTTCAATTGGCATAGTACAGCTTTAACTTGCACTTACAGATGTAGCGACAACCTTTATTTAGTGAATGTGGTTTTCTGAAGTGTTCCTGAGCCCATGTGGTGATATCCTTTAGAGATTGATGTCGGTTTTTGATACACTGCCGTCTGAGGGTTCGAAAGTCACGGTCATTCAATGTTGGTTTCCGGCCATGCCGCTTACGTGGAGTGATTTCTCCGGATTCTCTGTACCTTTTGATGATATTATGGACCGTAGATGTTGAAATCCCTAAATTTCTTGCAATTGCACTTTGAGAAACATTGTTCTTAAACTGTTTGACTATTTGCTCACACAGTTGTGGACAAAGAGGTGTACATCGCCCCATCCTTTCTTGTGAAAGACTGAGTATTTTTTGGGAAGCTGTTTTTATACCCAATCATGGCACCCACCTGTTCCCAATTAGCGTACACACCTGTGGGATGTTTCAAATAAGTTTTTGATGAGCATTCCTCAGCTTTATCAGTATTTATTGCCACCTTTCCCAACATCTTTGTCACGTGTTGCTGGCATTAAATTCTAAAGTTAATGATTATTTAATGATCAGTTTGCACATCAAATATGTTGTCTTTGTAGTGCATTCAATTGAATATGGGTTGAAAAGGATTTGCAAATCATTGTATTCCATTTATATTTACATCTAACACAATTTCCCAACTCATATGGAAACGGGGTTTGTAGATTGAAAAATGTATGAAAATTGGGAAAAAACGGACGATTCATTTTGATTGGGGAAAACATCCCTGAAAATTGGGAATTTCTTGGAAATTCGGGAATTTGTTTAAATTGTTGAAGGAGCGCACACAATTTTGAACAGGCTGAATATTTTGTGGGAATTTTGGAACTTGGAAAAATGTCCAATTTTCTTCAATGGGAGACGCGGGAATTTTGGGGAAAATGTTAAAAGACTTGAGTTGAAATGTTTGGTGTTGGAATTTTTCAAATCGGTCAAGAAATGTTGAAGTAGTAACATGTTGAATTGAGAAATGGTATTAAGGAATTCCTGGAATTTCGGGAAAACCGGGAATTTTTACAATTCAAAAAACTTTGTTTTTTTGTCTTGATTAAGAAGAATGTTTGGATGGTTGAAGTGGGTTTAAAAATGTGGGAGTAGTCGTCAAAAGAAAAAAGGGTTTGGAAAAAAGGGAATTCCTGGAATTTTTGGGATTTTGGAAAAATGATAGTTTGAAATTCCAGAATGAGTGAAATGTGTTGAAGGTGGAATGGTTTGAATCAGATAAATAATGTAGGAATTGTGAAACTTTGAAAAATGTCCCATTCTTTTCAATGGGAATTACATGTAAATATGGGCATTTCGGGAAAAGTGGAAATTTGGGGAGAATGTTAAAATACTTGAATGTTCTGAATGAGTTGAAATTGTCGGTGTTGGAATTTTTCAAATCGGTCGAGAAAAGTTTGTTGCAGTGGTAACATGTTGAATTAAGAAGTGGTATTAAGGAATTCCAGGAATTTCGAGAAATTTTCCAGTTAAAATAAACAACTTCGTTTTTTGTGTTGATTAAGAGGAATGTTTGGACGGTGGAACGGTTGAAGTGGGTTGCAAAATGTGGGAGGAGTAGTCGCCAGAAAAAGTGTAAAAAAAAATGGTTTGAATTATGGGAATTCCTGGAATTTTTTAACTTGGAAAAGAGATAGTTTGAATGTTTGGAAGGTGGGACGGTTGGAGTGGGTTTAAAAATATGGGAGTAGTCGTCAACAGAACAAAGGGTTTGGAAAAAAGGGAATTCTGGGAATTCCTGGAATTTTTTTTAACTTGGAAAAATGATAGTTTGAAATTCCAGAATGAGTGAAATGTGTTGAAGGTGGAATGCTTTGAATCAGATGAATAATGTAGGAATTGTGGAACTTTGAAAAATGTCCCATTATTTTCAATGGGAATATCATGTAAATTTGGGCATTTCGGGAAAAGTGGAAATTTGGGGAAAATGTTAAAATACTTGAATGTTCTGAATGAGTTGAAATTGTCGGTGTTGGAATTTTTCAAATCGGTCGAGAAAAGTTTGTTGCAGTGGTAACATGTTGAATTAAGAAGTGGTATTAAGGAATTCCAGGAATTTCGAGAAATTTTCCAGTTAAAATAAACAACTTCGTTTTTTGTGTTGATTAAGAGGAATGTTTGGACGGTGGAACGGTTGAAGTGGGTTGCAAAATGTGGGAGGAGTAGTCGCCAGAAAAAGTGTAAAAAAAAATGGTTTGAATTATGGGAATTCCTGGAATTTTTTAACTTGGAAAAGAGATAGTTTGAATGTTTGGAAGGTGGGACGGTTGGAGTGGGTTTAAAAATATGGGAGTAGTCGTCAACAGAACAAAGGGTTTGGAAAAAAGGGAATTCTGGGAATTCCTGGAATTTTTTTTAACTTGGAAAAATGATAGTTTGAAATTCCAGAATGAGTGAAATGTGTTGAAGGTGGAATGCTTTGAATCAGATGAATAATGTAGGAATTGTGGAACTTTGAAAAATGTCCCATTATTTTCAATGGGAATATCATGTAAATTTGGGCATTTCGGGAAAAGTGGAAATTTGGGGAAAATGTTAAAAGACTTGAATGTTCTGAATGAGTTGAAATTGTCGGTGTTTGAATTTTTCAAATCGGTCGAGAAAAGTTGGTTGCAGTGATAACATGTTGACTTAAGAAATGGTATTAAGGAATTCCAGGAATTTTGAGAAATTTTCCAGTTAAAATAAACAACTTCGTTTTTTGTCTTGATTAAGAGGAATGTTTGGACGGTGGAACGGTTGATGTGGGTTGAAAAATGTGGAAGGAGTAGTCGCCAGAAAAAGCGTAAAAAAAAATGGTTTGAATTCTGGGAATTCCTGGAATTTTTTAAAGTGGAAAAGAGATAGTTTGAATTTCCAGGATGGGTGGAATGGTTTGAATCGGATGAAAAAACGTGGGAATTGTGGAACTTTGAAAAATGTCCCATTCATTTCAAAGGGAATTTCATTGAAATTTGGGGAAAATGTTAAAAGACTTGAATGTCCTGAATGAGTTGAAATGGTTGGTGTTGGAATTTTTCAAATTGGTCGAAAAAATGTTGAAGTAGTAACATGTTGAATTGAGAAATTGTGTTAAGGAATTCCAGGAATTTCGTAAAAAGTGGGAATTTTTCCAGTTTAAAGAACGACGTCGTTTTTTTTGTCCTGATTAAGAGGAATGTTTGGACGGTGGAACGGTTGAAGTGGGTTGAAAAATGTGGAAGGAGTAGTCGCCAGAAAAAGCGTAAAAAAAAAAATGGTTTGAATTCTGGGAATTCCTGGAATTTTTTAACTTGGAAAAGAGATAGTTTGAATTTCCAGGATGGGTGGAATGGTTTGAATTGGATGAAAAAATGTGGGGATTGTGGAACTTTGAAAAATGTCCCATTCATTTCAAAGGGAATTTCATTGAAATTTGGGGAAAATGTTAAAAGACTCGAATGTCCTGAATGAGTTGAAATGGTTGGTGTTGGAATTTTTCCAATTGGTCGAAAAAATGTTGAAGTAGTAACATGTTGCATTGAGAAATTGTGTTAAGGAATTCCAGGAATTTCGTAAAAAGTGGGAATTTTTCCAGTTTAAAGAACAACGTCGTTTTTTTTTGTCCTGATTAAGAGGAATGTTTGGACGGTGGAACGGTTGGAGTGGGTTGAAAAATGTGGGAGGAGTAGTCGCCAGAAAAAAGGGTTTGGAAAATAAGGGAATTCCTGGAATTTTTTTTGGGGAACTTGGAAAAATGATAGTTTGAATTTCCAGGATGAGTGGAATGTGTTGAAGATGGAATGGTTTGAATCGGTTGGATAATGAGGAAATGGTGGAAGCTTACTTGCCAACCTTGAGACCTCCGATTTTGGGAGGTGGGGGGTGGTGTGGGGGGCGTGGTTGGGGTTGGGGGCGTGTTTAAGACGGGAGGAGTATATTTACAGCTAGAAGTCCAAGTCAAGTATTTCATATACGTATATAAGAAATACTTGACTTTCAGTGAATTGTACCTATATATATGTATATATTTATTTTATTATACTATATGTATAAATAAGAGATATACTTGAATTTCAGTGTTAATTTATTTACACATATACACACACGTAACACTCATCTACTCATTGTTGAGTTAAGGGTTGAATTGTCCATCCTTGTTCTATTCTCTGTCACTATTTTTCTAACCACGCTGAACACCCTCTCTGATGATTTGCTGTGTGGCACGCACAAAAGTGCTTTCATCTAATGCACTCTTAGAGTCTGGAATCTTCCATCTCTCCCTAGCATGGCCCAAAACCTGCAGTAGATGGCAGTATTGTCCTGTTTAAGAGTGTCAAAACATTGCTGTTTACGGCGGATGAACAGCTTTACGGTAGACGAAAACGTGACTGCTGTTGTTGTGTGTTGTTTCCGCGCTGGGAGGACGTTAATGAAACTGCCTAACAATAAACCCACATAAGAAACCAAGAACTCGCCCTCGATCATTCTACAGTTATGATGTCATTGGGCAGACACGCTGTTTATATTGTGGGAAAGCGGACGTGAAAACAGGCTGTCCTTACTCAGGTCCGCATGGAGCTGGAGGGGGCGTGGCCTCCAGCTCCGCCTGAATTTCGGTTGATTTTCGGGAGAAAACGTGTCCCGGGAGGTTTTCGGGAGAGGCGCTGAATTTCGGGAGTCTCCCGGAAAATCCGGGAGGGTTGGCAATTATAGGTGGAAGTTTGAAAAATGGCCAATTCATTTTGAATGGGAAAAATGTCCTGGGAAAACTTGGAAATCTGGGAATTTTGGGGAATTTGTCACGGGTAAACCCGCGATTCCCGAACATGCTAAACAGTTTGAAGTTGGAACGCTTTGAAACGGGCGAAAAATGTGGACGGTAGAGCGCGCCAAAACCTGGAGAAGAAGAAGTTGAATTAAAGCTGCAAGCAGCGATGGACGGGACCCGGCTGCCCCTGCGGTAGAGGATGGATGGATGGATTGTTCCACAGAGAAAAAGTTGTATATACATGTGTGATACATCAGTCTCATAGTAATAACAGTCGTAAAGTGGCTTGGCCATTTTATAAGGACGCCTTGGTGCCGCCATTTTGAGACTCTAATGCATTGTGAACGAAGTGGCGCTTTTGTATTGAAGGGGGAATAACAAACTTCCTGTTGATTTTAGCTGGAGGTTGTCAGTCTATGAAATATAGGTCTCAGTGAGACCTACATCAAGGTTTTTGTGTCATGTGAGTATGACATTTCTACAGTGGGTTACAGTCAGTTTTGTCTGAGCAGGAAGCCGCCAGTTTGTGCAACAGCGCACCAGTACTTTGTGGGCTCATAGAATCCAAACCGGGGTAGTGATTAAAAGTATTTCCTCAACTTTTAATCAGAAGTGTTCAATCTCTCTTCTGTGTTTATTAGAAGCGGAAACGACAAACGGCCTCAGAGGAGATAATGTTTGAAAAAAAGCGAACATTTTTTAGCCAACTTTTGTATTGAAGGGGGAGTTGCAAACTTTCTGTTGATTTTAGCTGGGAGGTATGAGTGTATGAAATATAGGTCTAACTGAGACCTACATAGGAGGTTTTTGTTTCATGTTTCTACGACATTGCCACTGGAAGTTACAGACAGTTTTGTCTGTGTTTTCTTCCTTGGGGGCGCTAGAGCGCAATTTTGGGGTTTCGTTTTTTTTTATTAGATCGCAATTTTCACCAGTCCTGATGTGTGTGTCAAATTTGGTGAGTTTTGAAGCATGTTAAGGGGGTCAAATTACAGCTCAAAGAGGCGGCGGAATAATAATAAAGAATAATAATAATAAAACCTTAGAAATTCAATAGATGCATTTTGGTGTAGAAAACATGAGTGAATGTTTTGGAGCATTCACACAATATTATATTTCATGATTTTTGACACTGAAAGTCTGTCTATCCGTGTTGGCCCTGCGATGAGGTGGCGACTTGTCCAGGGTGTACCGCGCCTTCCGCCCGATTGTAGCTGAGATAGGTGCCAGCTCCCCCCGCCACCCCTAAGGGAATAAGCGGTAGAAAATGGATGGATGGATGGATGAAGTTTACATGATGTCTTCCCCAATGTTAACACTAGAACTCCCAGAAAGCAGCCATTTGGCTTTTCTACCTATAAAACCTAGGTGGAGCAAAAAAATCCTGGGTGTTCTAGTGTTAATGTGTGTGAACAGTACCTTCAGATGAAATATGATAAGCAGACAAACACGAAAACGGTATCGTGTGCAAACAGTAAAGAGACAAGCACAGTATATACTTATATATATTTAAAAAAAAGACAACAATATTAAAGGTGAAGTCCATCATCCACACATCCTGGTTACTCCTCAGCAGACACAGAGTCGGGACCCTCGTCCTGGAGGCCGGCCGTGTTGTGGGCGTCGGAGGTGGGCGTGTCCGGCGCTTCCTGACACAGCTCTTCGGAACACCTGCTGGCGGCGGGCGAGACCACGTCCGGGCTGGTGTCGCAGGAGTCCGTGCTCTGACCCGAGGTAACCGTCGTGACGCCGCTGGGGGGCGCCGGGTCCAAGTCGTCGTCCTCCGAGCTTGGCGACTTATGGACGTCTATGTGAAGGAGCGTTGTTTTTTTTTTTAGGGCTTCAAATGGCGCACATCGCGGAAAAATCCTGTTTTTATCTTCAACTTTTACGCCACATTATCATTTGTAAAGAATACCGTATTTCCTTGAATTGCCGCCGGGGACGCTAATTAATTTAAAACCTCTTCTCACTCCGGCGCTTACCAAAGGCATGTGGTAAAGGTAAGCATGTGCTAATTATTTTAAAACCTCTTCTCACTCCGGCGCTTACCAAAGGCATGCGGTAAAGGTAAGCATGTGCTAATTATTTTAAAACCTCTTGTCACTCCAGCGCTTACCAAAGGCATGTGGTAAAGGTAAGCATGTGCTAATTATTTTAAAACCTCTTCTCACGCCGGCACTTACCAAAGGCATGTGGTAAAGGTAAGCATGTGCTAATTATTTTAAAACCTCTTCTCACTCCAGCACTTACCAAAGGCATGTGGTAAAGGTAAGCATGTGCTAATTATTTTAAAACCTCTTCTCACCCCGGCACTTACCAAAGGCATGTGGTAAAGGTAAGCATGTGCTAATTATTTTAAAACCTCTTCTCACTCCGGCACTTACCAAAGGCATGTGGTAAAGGTAAGCATGTGCTAATTATTTTAAAACCTCTTCTCACTCCGGCGCTTACCAAAGGCATGTGGTAAAGGTAAGCATGTGCTAATTATTTTAAAACCTCTTCTCACCCCGGCACTTACCAAAGGCATGTGGTAAAGGTAAGCATGTGCTAATTATTTTAAAACCTCTTCTCACTCCGGCACTTACCAAAGGCATGTGGTAAAGGTAAGCATGTGTTAATTATTTTAAAACCTTTTCTCACTCCGGCACTTACCAAAGGCATGTGGTAAAGGTAAGCATGCGCTAATTATTTTAAAACCTCTTCTCACTCCTGCGCTTACCAAAGGCGTGTGGTAAAGGTAAGCATGTGCAAATTATTTTAAAACCTCTTCTCACTCCGGCACTTACCAAAGGCATGTGGTAAAGGTAAGCATGTGCTAATTATTTTAAAACCTCTTCTCACTCCGGCACTTACCAAAGGCATGTGGTAAAGGTAAGCATGTGCTAATTATTTTAAAACCTCTTCTCACTCCGGCACTTACCAAAGGCATGCAGTAAAAATTTGAGTGTGATGTAAGGATACCATCATGAAAAGCACATTTATTTTAAAAAAAAAAACGTCGTTATGGTCTTACCTTTACTTATAAATGAAGTCCATGTGCAGCTCCTTCTGATCAAAACCATCGATAACTTGTTTATGGAAGTCTTCCTTATCTTTCTTCAGTTTTAAAAGTCTCTCTGTCTCGATGGAGATCTTCCTTTATTAGTGAATTGTATTTATATAGCGCTTTTCTCAAGTGACTCAAAGCGCTTTACATAGTGAAACCCAATATCTAAATTACATTTCAACCAGTGTGGGTGGCACTGGGAGCAGGTGGGTAAAGTGTCTTGCCCAAGGACACAAAGGCAGTAACTAGGATGGCACAAGCGGGAATCGAACCTGCGACCCTAAAGTTGCTGGCACGGGCCACTCTACCAACCGAGGTATGCCGCCCCACAATTACCTCCTGCTTCGATTGAAAGTCCAGTTTAGAAAACTGCTATCAGTTAGCTCGGCTCCTCAAGTGCGGGCGACGACGGAATTATCCTCGGACAACTCCCCTTCCCGTTCTGCTCCGTGGGTGATCTCTTTATCCCACTGCTGCCACCAGGAAGTGTTATTGTATAAATAATATTTTTATTTTAGCTTTATTTTAGCCCGGTTGTTTACATAGCCGGCATAGGAGTGTTACATCATAAAAGGTCCGTCATATTCGTCCCAGCACATATCATGTCATTCATTGTCACTTCTTCTGCAGCCGAGCAGTCGCAAGAAGGATCACTAGCGCCCTCTACCACCAGGAGGCAGGAGTCATTTAATGACTCATATTTGACACACGCAGCTACGGTATGTCAATAAAACATAGCTGCTTACTGTTCTTTTTAGCATATTCAATAGCTTGGATCGTAAATCCTACTGAATAGCTCTTAATCTTCTTCCCTTTATTCGATTTCAAATTACCGGTATTGAAATCAGCCTCCTCCATTTTGAAAATGATAACAGGTGAAGTGTCACTCGTGACGTGACGAGTTTGACCCTGTGGAAATTCCAGGCAGGCGCATACTATATGCCCGGCGGCAATTCAAGGAAATACGGTATCTCTTCACTGGAATATCAGCTTTATCAAAATTAAGTATTGTTTTACCTTTAACGATGCCTAACTTATTTTTACACTTGGGTGTGAAGTGCAACCGCCAAGTACAAACCCCAAAACCAGTGAAGTTGTCACGTTGTGGAAATGGTAAATAATGGTAAATAAAAACAGAATACACGTATATTCAATTGAATAAGTGAAGTGAATTATATTTATATAGCGCTTTTCTCTAGTGACTCAAAGCGCTTTACATAGTGAAACCCAATATCTAAGTTACATTTAAACCAGTGTGGGTGGCACTGGGAGCAGGTGGGTAAAGTGCCTTGCCCAAGGACACAACGGCAGTAACTGGGATGGCGGAAGCGGGAATTGAACCTGGAACCCTCAAGTTGCTGGCACGGCCACTCTACCAACCGAGCTATGCCGCCCCAATAGACTGCAAACACAAGATATTTAACATTGGAACTGGAAAACGTTGGTATTTTTTGCAAATATTAGCTCATTTGGAGTTTGATGCCTACGACATGTTTCAAAAAAGCGGGCACAAGTGGTAAAAAAGACCTGAGTCTTGTTGACGAATGCTCATCAAACACTTATTTGGAACATCCCGCAGGTGGAACAGGCTAATTGGGAACAGGTGAGTGCCATGATTGGGTATAAAAAGCAGCTTCCATGAAATGCTCAGTCGTTCACAAACAAGGACGGGCCGAGGGTCACCACTTTGTCGACAAATGCCAGGACAATTGTGTAAAAACCACATTTCTTAACCACCTATTGCAAGAAATTTAGGGATTTCACCATCTACGGTCCGTAATATCATCAAAAGGTTCAGAGAATCTGGAGAAATCACTGCACGTAAGCCATGATATTACGGACCTTCGATCCCTCAGGCGGGTACTGAGTCAAAAAGCGACTTCGGTGTGTAAAGGATATCACCACATGGGCTTAGGAACACTTCGGAAAATCACTGTCAGTAACTACAGTTGGTCGCTACATCTGTAAGTGCAAGTTAAAACTCTACTATGCAAAGCCCAAGACATTTATCAACAACACCCAGAAACGCTGCCGGCTTCGCTGAGCCCGAGCTCATCTAAGATGGACTGATGCAAAGTGGAAAAGTTTTCTGCGGTCTGACGAGTCAACGTTTCAAATTGTTTTTGGAAACTGGACGTCGTGTCTTTTGGAAAAAAGAGGAAAACAACCATCCGGATTGTTCTCGGTGCAAAGTGTAAAAGCCAGCATCTGTGATGGTATGGGGGTGCATTAGTGCCCAAGGCATGGGTAACTTACACATCTGTGAAAGCACCATTAATGCTGAAAGGTCCATACAGGTTTTGGAGCAACATGTGTTGCCATCCAAGCAACGTTAGCATGGACGCCCCTGCTTATTTCAGCAAGACCATGCCAAGCCACGTGTTACAACAGCGTGGCTTCATAGTAAAAGAGTGCGGGTACTAGACTGGCCTGCCTGTAGTCCAGACCTGTCTCCCATTCAAAATGTGTAGCGAGATATGACGGCTAAAATATGAGAAGGGAGACTGTTGAATAACTTAAGAATGGGAAATAATTCCAATTCAAAAATGTGTCTTCTCAGTTCCCAAACATTTACTGAGTGTTGTTAAAAGGAAAGGCCATGTAACACAGTGGTAAAAAGGCCCCTGTGACAACTTTTTTACAACGTGTTGCTGCCATTAAATTCTAAGTGAATGATTATTTATAAAAAAAAAAAGGTTTCTTAGTTTGAACGTGAAAATATCTTGTCTTTGTCTTGCTGAAATAAGCAGGGGCGTTCATGATAAAGTTGCTTGGATGGCAACATATGTTGCTCCTAAACCTGTATGTACCTTTCAGCATTAATGGTGCCTTCACAGATGTGTAAGTTACCCATGCCTTGGGCACTAATACACCCCCATACCATCACAGACGCTGGCTTTTACACTTGGCGCAGTGAACAGTAGGGATGGTTCTTTTCCTCTTTACTCCGGAGGACACGACGTCCAGAGTTTCCAAAAACAATTTGAAATGTGGACTCGTCAAGACCACAGAACACTTTTCCACTTTGCATCAGTCCATCTTTGATGAGCTCGGGGCCCAGCGAAGCCGGCGGTGTTTCTGGGTGTTGTTGGTAAATAGTAGTAGTAGAGTTTTAACTTTCACTTACAGATGTAACAACAAATTGTTGTTACTGACAGTGGTTTTCTGAAGTGTTCCTGTGCCCATGTGGTGATATCCTTTACACACTGTTGTCGCTTTTTGACGCGGTACCGCCTGGTCCGTAATATCATGGCTTACGTGCAGTGATTTCTCCAGACTTTTGATGATATTACGGAGCGGAGATGGTGAAATCCCAAAATTTCTTGCAATAGGTGGCTGGGAAAAGTTGTTCTTAAACAATTTGCTCAGGTATTTGTTGACAAAGTGGTGACCCTCGCCCCCTTCCTTGTTTGTGAACGACTGAGCATTTCTTGGAAGCTGCTTTTATACCCAGTCACGGCACCCACCTGTTCCCAATTAGCCTGTTCCACCCGTGGGATGTTCCAAATAAGTGTTTGATGAGCATTCCTTACTTTTCTCAGTCTTTTTTGCCACTTATGCCAGCTTTTTTTAAAACCCGTTGCAGGCATCCAGATTCAAATGAGCCAAAAAAATAAAGTTTACCAGTTTGAACGTTAAATATCTTATCTTTGCAGTTTATTCAATTGAATATAAGTTTTTGCCACTCATTGTATTCTATTTTTATTTAGTGAAGTGAATTATATTTATATAGCGCTTTTCTCAAGAGACTCAAAGCGCTTTACATAGTGAAACCCAATATCTAAGTTACATTTAAACCAGTGTGGGTGGCACTGGGAGCAGGTGGGTAAAGTGTCTTGCCCAAGGACACAACGGCAGTAACTAGGATGGCACAAGCGGGAATCGAACCTGCAACCCCTCAAGTTGCTGGCACGGCCACTCTACCAACCGAGCTATGCCATTTACACAAGGTGACAACCTCACAGGTTTTTGTAGTTCATGAAGGAGACGGTTTTACCCTGGAATGGATTCAACTGATATTATTTCTTATGGGAAAAATGTGAACAATTTGTTGTATTTGATCCGATAGGCACAAAACGGAGTTAAAATGCGGACTTACTACTAAAAGCTTCCGGATACTGCTTGCCAATCTTCCCTTTCAGCGTCCTAAAGTGGCAAAAAAAAAAAAAAAAAAGCAGACAGGGGGTGATTAAAAGGGTTTGTTTGTACGTTTCCCGGCGCCAATTTACTGTACCTGATCCTTCGGAAGACGCTGTCCAGATCTTTCTTCATCTCCACCAGCGTTCGGGTGTGCAGCAGGAAGCGCTCGTTCATTTGCTGCAGCCGCACGTCCGACAGCCCGTTGAAATTGATGAGCATCTCGTTGGTTTTCTCGAAGCGGTCGAGCCTTGTCGACGACAAAAAAAAAAGAAAAACAATTTTAAAAAAATTGGAAAATCACTCCCGTCGGAATGCGTCTTGGAATGTTTACTCACATGTGTCGCTGAGCCTGGATGATGGCGTTGACGTCCTCGGAGTTCACCATGCTCAGCATCCTGCTGCAGAACACGCCGGAAGCTGTGGGCTCCTCCATGGCGGCGGCTGCAAAAGGGAGTAAGTACTTTAGCATCACTCCTCACCAGAGGTGGGTAGTAACGCGCTACATTTAATGAATGAATGGTTTATTTTGAGCCATGCAAACAAAAAAATATATAAATACATTATTTTTTACACCTACATTGAAAACATTACATGTGACCAATCTATCTTTTGTAGATGTCAAGATTGGCTCAAAAGGGAGTGGGAAGAAGTAAACTTATTAGGTCCCACCCCTATACATATGTAATATATATTTACAATATATAATACACTAATATATAAAATATAATTCAGTTCAGTGGTTGCTGCATAGATGCTATATATTATCTATATATAATACATTTAAATTCACACACACTTACATATATACATATGTACACACACATATATACACACACATACATACAATTCATATATATATATATATATATATATATATACATATACATACATATACATACACATATATATACATACATATATCCATCCATCCATTTTCTACCGCTTATTCCCTTTTGGGGTCACGGGGGGCGCTGGCGCCTATCTCAGCTACAATCGGGCGGAAGGCGGGGTAGACCCTGGACAAGTCGCCACCTCATCGCAGGGCCAACACAGATAGACAGACAACATTCACACTCACATTCACACACTAGGGCCAATTTATACACTAATATATAAAATATAATTCAGTTCAGTGGTTGCTGCGTAGATGCTATATACTATCTATATATAATACATTTAAATTCACACACACTTACATATATACATATGTACACACACATATATACACACACATACATACAATTCATATATATATATATATATATATATATATATATATATATATATATATATATATATATATATATATGTATATACATATACATATATATACATAAAAATATATATATATACATATATATACATAAAAATATATATATATACATATACATATATATATACACATACATCCATCCATCCATCCATTTACTACCGCTTATTCCCTTTTGGGGTCGCGGGGGGCGCTGGCGCCTAGCTCAGCTACAATCGGGCGGAAGGCGGGGTACACCCTGGACAAGTCGCCACCCCATCGCAGGGCCAACACAGATAGACAGACAACATTCACACTCACATTCACACACTAGGGCCAATTTAGTGTTGCCAATCAACCTATCCCCAGGTGCATGTCTTTGGAAGTGGGAGGAAGCCGGAGTACCCGGAGGGAACCCACGCATTCACGGGGAGAACATGCAAACTCCACACAGAAAGATCCCGAGCCTGGATTTGAACCCAGGACTGCAGGACCTTCGTATTGTGAGGCAGACGAACTAACCCCTCTGCCACCGTGAAGCCTAATACACTAATATAAAACTGCGTAGATGCTATATATTATCTATATATAATACATTTAAATTCACACACACTTACATATATACATATGTACACACACATATATACACACACATACATACAATTCATATATATATGTATATATACATATATATATACATACATATACACATACATACATACACATACACACATAATCACATACATACACAAATGCATGTACCCAAAATACACATATGTCCATCATACACACACACACACACACACCTATATAAATACTATATATATATAATAGTATATATAATATACACCTTTGTCTAAACATTAAACATTTTGTCATACATTTACTCCGTTACATCTACTTGAGTAACGTTTGGGATAAATTGTACTTCTAAGAGTAGTTTTTATGCAACATACTTTTACTTGAGTATATTTATAAAGAAGAAACGCTACTTTTACTCCGCTCCATTTGTCCACATTCAGCCCGCCACTCGCTACTTTTTTTTTTTATCGATCTATTAATGTTTGTTTTGGTTTTTCAACGTAGGATCTAGGGCTTCACGGTGGCAGAGGGGTTAGTGCGTCTGTCTCACAATACGAAGTTCCTGCAGTCCTGGGTTCAAATCCAGGCTCGGGATCTTTCTGTGTGGAGTTTGCATGTTCTCCCCGTGAATGCGTGGGTTCCCTCCGGGTACTCCGACTTCCTCCCACTTCCAAAGACATGCACCTGGGGATAGGTTGATTGGCAACACTAAATTGGCCCTAGTGTGTGAATGTTGTCTGTCTATCTGTGTCGGCCCTGCGATGAGGTGGCGACTTGTCCAGGGTGTACCCCGCCTTCCGCCCGATTGTAGCTGGGATAGGCGCCAGCGACCCCAAAAGGGAATAAGCGGTAGAAAATGGATGGGATGGACGTAGGATCTACGCGTGCCTGCGTTTCAACCAATCACATGCAGTCACGGGTGACGTTGGACCAATCAAACGGAGCCAGGCGGTCACATGACCGTCACACGTAAAACCTGACCTAAGCAAGTTGAACAACTTATTGGGGTGTTACCATTTAGTGGTCAATTGTACGGAATATGTACTGTACTGTGCAATCTAATAATAAAAGTTTCAATCAATCAATGAATGCCTACTGAGCCTCGTTGCTGTTAAGTTATTGTGGCTAAATGTGCCTTATTTTATTGTTTTAGTTGCTTAAGCGATATACCTGGCTCTGAATTTGCTCGTTGCTATTTTTATGTTTTATTTGTTGCCGTAATCATTAAACAATCAGGTTACTCATCAGTTACTCAGTACTTGAGTAGTTTTTTCACAACATACTTTTTACTTAAGTAAATATTTGAGTGACTACTCCTTACTTTTACTTGAGTAATACATCTCTAAAGTAACAGTATTCTTACTTGAGTACAATTTCTGGCTACTCTACCCACCTCTGCTCGTCACTGAAATAAAACGCTGACAACACTATTGAGGTCTTGAGTGCTAAATAACGATTTTATATGGTTTATAGCTGCTTCAGTGTTATATCCATATACTCGATATATCGCGGGTTTGTCTGTGCGATATAGAAAGTGACTATATCGTGATATTGGAGTATACGTTCGCACGCGGTTGCTTTTAGCTGCGGGCGTTACACTTCTCACTCTTTCTTGCCTCTCCTTCTCACAGAGACGTAAAACAAGCGCACCTTCTTACATACAAACCCCGTTTCCATATGAGTTGGGAAATTGTGTTAGATGTAAATATAAACGGAATACAATGATTTGCAAATCCTTTTCAACCCATATTCAGTTGAATATGCTACAAAGACAACATATTTGATGTTCAAACTCATCAACTTGTTGTTTTTTTTGCAAATAATAATTAACTTGAATTTTATGGCTGCAACACGTGCCAAAGTAGTTGGGAAAGGGCATGTTCACCACTGTGTTACATCACCTTTTCTTTTAACAACACTCAATAAATGTTTGGGAACTAAAGAAACTAATTGTTGAAGTTTTGAATGTGGAATTCTTTCCCATTCTTGTTTTATGTAGAGCTTCAGTCGTTCAACAGTCCGGGGGTCTCCGATCTCGTATTTTACGCTTCATAATGCGCCACACATTTTCCATGGGAGACAGGTCTGGACTGCAGGCGGGCCAGGAAAGTACCCGCACTCTTTTTTTTACGAAGCCACGCTGTTGTAACACGTGCTGAATGTGGCTTGGCATTGTCTTGCTGAAATAAGTAGGGGCGCCCATGAAAAAGACGGCGCTTAGATGGCAGCATATGTTGTTCCAAAAGCTGTATGTACCTTTCAGCATTAATGGTGCTTTCACATATGTGTAAGTTACCCATGCCTTGGGCACTAATGCACCCCCATACCATCACAGATGCTGGCTTTTGAAGTGAAGTGAATTATATTTATATAGCGCTTTTCTCAAGTGACTCAAAGCGCTTTACATAGTGACACCCAATATCTAAGTTACATTTAAACCAGTGTGGGTGGCACTGGGAGCAGGTGGGTAAAGTGTCTTGCCCAAGGACACAACGTCAGTAACTAGGATGGCACAAGCGGGAATCGAACCTGCAACCATCAAGTTGCTGGCACGGCCACTCTACCAACCGAGCTATGCCGCGTCGATAACAGTCTGGATGGTTCGCTTCCCCCTTTGGTCCGGATGACACGATTTCGAATATTTCCAAAAACAATTTGAAATGTGGACTCGTCAGACCACAGAAGACTTTTTCATTTTGCATCAGTCCATCTTAGATGATCTCAGGCCCAGAGAAGCCGGCGGTATTTCTGGATGTTGTTGATAAATGGCTTTCGCTTTGCATAGTAGAACTTTAACTTGCACATACAGATGTAGCGACAAACTGTATTCAGTGAGCCCATGTGGTGATATCCTTTAGAGATTGATGTCTGTTTTTGATACAGTGCCGTCCGAGGGATGGAAGGTCACGGTCATTCAATGTTGGTTTCCGGCCATGCCGCTTACGTGTAGTGATTTCTCCAGATTCTCTGAACCGTTTGATGATATTATGGACCGACCGTAGATGTTGAAATTCCAAAATTTCTTGCAGTTTGAGAAACGTTTTTCTTAAACTGTCTGACTATTTGCTCACACAGTTGTGGACAAAGGGGTGTACCTCGTCCCATCCTTTCTTGTGAAAGACTGAGCATTTTTTGGGAAGCTGTTTTTATACTCAATCATGGCACCCACCTGTTCCCAATTAACCTGCACACCTGAGGGATGTTCCAAATAAGTGTTTGATGAGCATTCCTCAACTTTATCAGTATTCATTGTCACCTTTCCCAACTTCTTTGTCACGTGTTGCTGGCATCAAATTCTAAAGTTAATGATTATTTGCAACAACAACAAAAAGTTTATCAGTTTGAACATCAAATATGTTGTCTTTGTAGCATATTCAACTGAATATGGGTTGAAAATGATTTGCAAATCATTGTATTCCGTTTATATTTACATCAAACACAGTTTTCCAACTCAAATGGAAACTGGGTTTGAACGTCACGTATGTATACGCCCTGGCGGAGCGGAGAGATAGCGGCCTTAAGGTTGTACAGGTTCGACCATATAATCACACACACACATTAGTAACACAATAAGCAGATAAGGGATTTTCCAGAATTATCCTAGTAAATCTGTCTAATACCATCTGAATCGCTCCCACTGTATAGTCTTTTTTTTCTTTTTTTTTCCAGTCCTTCACTCTCACTTTCCTCATCCACGAATCTTTCACCCTCGCTCAAATTAATGGAGAAATCGTCGCTTTCTCGCTGCTGGTGGCCATGATTGTAAACAATGTTCAGCACATCGTCTGCTACTTCCGGTACAGGCAAGGCTTGTTTATTAGTGACCAAAAGTTGCGAACTTTATCGTCGATGTTCTCTACTCAATCCTTTCAGCAAAAATATGGCAATATCGCGAAATGATCAAGTATGACACATAGAATGGACCTGCTATCCCCGTTTATATAAGAAAATCTAATTTCAGTAGGCCTGTAAGACATGCGTTCCCTATGAACAATGGTTTGTGTTGCAACAGGGACATTATTTAGTGATGGGCCGGAAACGGAGTAGAAGTGAACGTGTCTACCGAAGTTGCACAATTAAATGACGGCACAGTTTGGTCTAAATCATCAATTCTGTAGTCTGTGTGTGATGGAGAACATTATTTAACATTATTTAACATCATTTAAACGTCTATCTTGATATTATAGCAATGAATGCGCAGCCATTCAAATGGAAAGCGAACTTAACTCAAAATGCCAAGCCAGTCACATAAATAAAGACTACGTACCTCAAGTTTAGCAGAATGGATTTAAAAAAAAAAATAGCGCTAATATCGTTAAAAGGAATTAAAAGGTAGCATCGGCGGCGTGAAGAGTTTGCTGACAGCTGACTGAAAAATCAAAACAAAGTCGTTCCGGGTTGTACCTACTTCCGGTCATGAGGTCCGTCATTTCCGTTGAGGCATTTTTTTAAATATTTTTATAAACGACTGTAACGTAGAAATGTTTGTCCACATTATTATGCTCCAGGCAAAAAAAAAAAATCTACATAAATGTTGATTTATGAAAATAAGTCCTACATCAGGGGTCAGCAACCTTTTTGAAACCAAGAGCTACTTCTTGGGTGCTGATTAATAGGAAGGGTTACCAGTTTGATACACACTTCAATAAATTGCCAGAAATAGCCAATTTGCTCAATTTACCTTTAACTCTATGTTATTATTAATAATTAATGGTATTTATCTTTGTGGAAACACTGATCATCTTAATGATTTCTCCCAATAAACATATATTTTTGATGAAATGTTTTAAATAGGTTAAAATCCAGTCTGCACTTTGTTAGAATATATAACAAATAGGACCAAGCTATATTTCTAACAAAGACAAATCATTATTTCTTCTAGATTTTCCAGAACAAACATTTTAAAAGAAATTCAAGACTTTGAAATAAGATTTAAATATGATTCTACGGATTTTTTTTAGATTTGCCAGAATATTTTTATTTTATTTTAATCATAATAAGATTGAAGAAATATTTCACAAATATTCTTTGTCGAAAAAACAGAAGCTAAAATGAAGAATTAAATTAAAATGTATTTATTACTCTTTACAATAAAAAAAATAAATTTACTTGAACATTGATTTAAATCGTCAGGAAAGAAGAGGATGGAATTTAAAAGGTAAAAAAGTATATGTGTTTAAAAATCCTAAAATAATTTTTAAGGTTGTATTTTTTCTCTAAAATTGTCTTTCTGAAAGTCAGAAGCAAAGTAAAAAACTTAATGAATTTATTTAAACAAGTGAAGACCAAGTCTTTAAAATATTTTCTTAGATTTTCAAATTCTATTTGAGTTTTGTCTCTCTTACAATCAAAAATGTCGAGCAAAGCGAGACCATCTTGCTAGTAAATAAATACAATTTAAAAAATAGAGGCAGCTCACTGTTAAATGCTGCTGTGACGGACTCATGCTGTCGTCTTGCGGGTTCCATGGACCACCAAGGAAGGATATGACTTCGAGCAGGTTTGACTTGCTTTATTTTCCCATAATTGTAAAATTTACAATTATCAATCGAACCTTAGGGAATGATTATTGTTTACATTTTTTTTTAGATTATTTCTTCGGTCAGACAAAAAATAAATAAACAGTTGTACATTCATGAATTGAAAATGTTGCAGACCGAAAGGGTTCAGGCTGAAGTTGAACACTTATTGCGCCCTATAAACAATGTCCAATACATAGTGAAGTTAAAGTTAAAGTGCCAATGATTGTCACACACACACTAGGTGTGGCGAAATTATTCTCTGCATTTGACCCATCACCTTTCATCACCCCCTGGGAGGTGAGGGGAGCAGTGGGCAGCAGCCGTGCCACGCCCAGGAATCATTTTTGGTGATTTAACCCCCAATTCCAACCCCTTAACACAGGGGCAGGGAACCTATGACTGCATCTGGCTCTCAGATAAATCTTAGCTGACATTGCTTAACGAGATAATTATGAAGAATTTCGCTGGTAATCACAGTGCTAAAAATAACGTGCAAAATATAAAACATTCTCATGCATTTAAATCCATCCATCCGTTTCCTACCGCACCTGTTCAAGAAGTCGCATTAATGGTAAGAAGTATTTTATGTCACGATGCGGGGGTCGCAGCTTGCTGCAGGGTCGTTCTCCAAGAAGGCAGACGGACTACTCGGGACGTGTCATTTAGGTAAAAACATGAAAAAAAGATACAAACAAAAATCGCTCACAGCGGAGGCACAACTTGGGCTAAGGAACAAAGCTAACGCTTAAACAGACTATGAACATAAATCAAACAAAACTTACTTGGCATGGCATGAAGCACAAAACTATGGCAAGGCATGAAACAAGTCAGCACAGAGCAACAAAAGATCACATTGACGCCATGGCGACTGACTGGCAAAGACGAGCTTAAATACTGCCTCTGATTAGTGCTCGGGAAGCAGGTGAGCGGGCGTTTGGTCCACCAAAGACAGGTGAACAAAATGAGTAACCAAGGAAACCAGACAAGGGAGTGGAAAAAAACAGGAACTTAAAGAATCCAAAGGACAAACAGCACATGGCCAAACAAAAACATGATCAACAGACATGACATTTTATTCATTATTGGTTAGCTTCAGAATAACAATGTTATTAAAAATAATAAGAGACTTATTATACTCTAAAAATGTTGGTCTTACTTAAAAATGCACACATTTAGTTGTATTCAGTGTTAAAAAAATATGATATGGCTCTCACGGAAATACATTTTGAAATATTTGGCTTTCATGGCTCTCACAGCCAAAAAGGTTCCCGACCCCTGCCTTAACAAGATGAACTTACCTTTGCACGACATATTATAAATACACTTTGTTTACACAACATAAATACTGGTCGATTATATACCATGAATTGATTAACGTGGACCCCGACTTAAACAAGTTGAAAAACTTATTCGGGAGTTACCATTTAGTGGTCAATTGTAGGGAATATGTACTGTACTGTGCAATCTAATAATAAAAGTATCAATCTATCAATACCCAGTCAAGGCATGTGAAATATCCCTGAACCTTTGAACCAATTATATACTATATACAAACAATTATACTTCCATCATTATTTATATCCCACATTTAGTTTGTAATTAACATTGATCACAGTATTAACTACTGCAGTTTCTGACTTATTAAATTGTATAACAGTGCAAAATATTGCTCATTTATAGTGGTCTTTCTTGAACTATTTGGAAAAAAAAGATATAAAATAAGTAAAAACTTGTTGAAAAATAAACAAGTGGTTCAATTATAAATAAAGATTTCTACACATAGAAGTAATCATCAACTTAAACATTTCTTCACAAAAAACAAAAAAAAAATCTTTAACATCAATATTTATGGAACATGTCCGCAAAAAAATCTAGCTGTCAACACTGAATATTGCATTGTTGTATTTCTTTTCACAGTTTATGAACTTACATTCAAGTATTATTCAATAAATATATTAATAAAGGATTTTTGAATTGTTGCTATTTTTAGAATATTAAAAAAAAAAAACAACCTCACGTTACAGTACAAACGCCCCTAAATTAATAGATCTGTTAAAAAAAAAAAAAAAAAAAATTTAAGTGATTTGGGTAGCCCTTTTCGTCTTTTGTTTCCCATATTTTTTATTAATATCGTAACCTATTTTTATGGACTTGCCTCTTTGTGATGTTCAGTTCCGGCTATAAACTGCTATACAGTATATGCCTTGAGCTCTTATTTTGAAGGCGCTACGAGCGGAAGTGGTGACACGTTGTGGTGGAGCGGAGTTTTGAAATGTAATTTATTTATCAATATTTCATACTCTTAAATGTATTTTCTTTTGTTTCCCTGCCTTTATTTGTGTGAATTATAAATGTGTTTGTTGTTCAATAAAAAAAAAATTTACGCCGGGTTGGGTCCACTTCCGGTCAAGTCCGTCATTTCCGGTGTTGCATTTTTTTTATCTTCCCGTCACACCCAAATGTGCGCCATTACGTAAGAACTAAAGCGACGTTATGATCATGGGCTCGAGTAACTAAATTGTTTTGTAAATATTTATTCCAGGCTGAAAAAAATAAGACGAAAATAAAAAACCTAAAACAAATGAATAACGACAACAATTAGGAGATAAGCATTTTGCAATTTTGCTATGTATAAAAAGGTTGTAATTGTGTGATAAAAAACTTGAAATAATGGGACGTAAAAGCATAATTATGAGATAATAAAGTCACAATTATGGGATAAACATTTTTGAAATGTTGATATAAATCGAAATTACGAGAAAAAGTCTAAATTATGAAAAAAATGTTAAAATTATGAGATAAAAACCAAGTCAAATTAAAGCTGCAAGCAGCGATGGACGGGACCGACTTTTGCTGGTTTTTCCTGCCTTTACCCATTCAACGTATCTTTACCTGCACATTACCTACCTTCCCTGCATCCTGGGGTCACCCATACACGCTGGTGCTTCCTGCCATCACCCAGACAACATATCTTTACCCGCACATTACCTACCTTCTCTGTATCCTGGAGTCAAACGGATGCCTCTTCCTTTCACACAGTCAACATATCTTTACCTGCACAGTACCTACCTTCTCTGCATTGTGTGGTCACGCTGGTGCTTCCTGCTTTTAAGCGGCCATCTTGAGACGGGAGCAGCGCAGCCGTTCTTTGAAGGCTCGTAATATCAAAAACGAAGCAGTTAGAAGAACTCTTCGCGCAACTTTTAATCAGAAGGGTTCTATCTCCTTCCTGTGCGAGTTTGAAGCCAACACAACAAACGCGCTCAGAGGAGATAATGTTAGAAAAAAGGTGAGGGGTTTTTACAAAACTTTTGTTTTGAAGGGGTGATTGCCAACTTCCTGTTGATTTTTGCTGAAGGATGTAAGTGAATGAAATGTAGGTCTAAGTGAGACCTACATAGAGGTTTTTGTTTCATGTCTCTACGACATTCATACCAGAAGTTAAAAGCAGTCTAAAAAAATATATTTGGGAATGTCTGGCGGGACAGATTGAAAAGCTTAACGGGCAACATGTGGCCCCCGGGCCTCAATTTGCCCAGGACTTTCATAAATATTACTTCATTCATTTAAAAAAAAAAATAATAATAATGTTTCATGTCTCTACGACATTCCTACCGGAAGTTACAAGCAGTTTTGTCTGTGCTTTCTTCCTAGCAGCAGTTTTGTCTGTGTTTTATTCCTAGGGGTCGCTAGAGCGCAATTTTGAGTTTTGGGGTTTGGTTTTTATTAGATGGCAATTTTTGCCAGTGCTGATGTGTGTGTCAAGTTTGGTGAGTTTTGAAGCATTTTAAAGGGGTCAAATTACAGCTCAAAGAGGCGAAAATGACATTTTTTGAGGAAACTTTTGTTTTGAAGGGGTGTTTGCCAACTTCCTGTTGATTATTGCTGAAGGAGGTCAGTGTATGAAATCTAGGTCTAAGTCAGACCTACATAGAGGTTTTGTTTCATGTTTCTAAGACATTCTTACCGGAAGTTACAAGCAGTTTTGTCTGTGCTTTCTTCTTTGGAGCAGTTTTGTCTGTGTTTTATTCCTAGGGGTCGCTAGAGCGCAATTTTAAATTTTGGGGTTTGGTTTTTTATTAGATGGCAATTTTCACCAGTCCTGATGTGTGTTTAAAATTTAGTGGGTTTTGAAGTATTTTAAGGGGGTCAAATTACAGCACAAAGAGGCAAAAATTAGATTTTTTAGGAAACTTTTGTTTTGAAGGGGTGTTTGCCAACTTCCTGTTGATTTTTTCTGAAAAATGTCATTTTATGAAATGTAGTTCTAAGTCAGACCTACATAGAGGTTTTTGTTTCATGTCTCTAAGACATTCCTAACGGAAGTTACAAGCAATTTTGTCAGTTTTTTCCTAGAGAGCGCTAGAGCGCAATTTGGAGTTTTGGGGTTTGGTTTTTTATTAGATGGCAATTTTCGCCAGCCCTGATGTGTGTGTAAAATTTGGTGAGTTTTGAAGCATGTTAAGGGGGTCAAATTACAGCTCAAAGAGGTGGCGATATAATAATAATAAAACCTTAGAAATACAATAGGGTCCTCTGTCCCAAAGGGACATTCGGTCCCTAGTTATAATTATGAGATCTGTCATTTCCGTTGTTACATTTTTTTCCTTCCCCTTTACATAACGTGAAAAGCAAATATTAACAACAAATATGTAAATAAAGCTAGGCTGGAATGACGCAATGATCATAGACTCAAGTAACTAAATTGTATTGTAAATATTTATTCCGGATATGTTAAAAAATAAGAGGAAAGTTAAAAAACGAAAACAAACAAATAACAATTAAGAGACAACCATTTTGAAAATGATATATGAATCAAAATTACGAGATTAAAAAGAAGTCGTAATTGTGTCGAAATTATGGGATGAAAAGGCATAATTATGAGATAATAAAGTCACAATTATGGGATAAACATTTTTGAAATGTTGATATGAGTCAAAATTACGAGATAAAAACGTCGTAATTATGAGATGATAAAATCGAACTTATTGGGTAAAAAGTCATAGGAATGAGATAAGAAAGCCACAATTATGGGATAAAGAATTTGATTTAATGAAATTAATCAAAATTATGAGATAAAAAGTGAGAATTATGAGATTAAAAACTTAAAATCTAATTAATAAGGATCAACTTCCGGTCATGAGATCCGTCATTTCCGTTGTTGCAGTTTTTAATCTTCCTGTTCTCACCAAATGTACGTCATTACGTAAAAATTAACGCTCAAGAGTTACATAACGCGAAAAGCAAATATTAACATAAAAGATTTAAATGGTACAACACTAAAGCGACGTTATATTCATAGACTCAAGTCACTAAATTGTATTGTGAATATTTATTCCGGACTTGTTAAAAAAATAATAGGAAAATAAAAAAATCTTTTAACAACATTCAGTAAAGGTTTGGGAACTGAGGAGACACATTTTTGAAGTGGAATTCAGCTCAAGTTGTTCAACAGTCTCGGACGGCAACATATGTGGCTCCAACACTGATGTGGACTCGTCAGACCACAGAACAATTTTCCACTTTGCATCTGTCCATCTTAGATGAGCTCGGGGCCCAGCGGAGCCGGCGGCGTTTCTGGGTGTTGTTGATAAATGACTTTGCATAGTAGAGTTTTAACTTGCACTTACAGATGTAGCGACCAACTGTAGTTACTGACATGATTTTTTGAAGTGTTCCTGAGCCAATGTGGTGATATCCTTTACACACTGATGTCGCTTTATGATGCAGTACCGCCTGAGGGATCCAAGGTCCGTCATATCATGGCATATTTGCAGAGATTTTTTTTCCAGATTCTCTGAACCTATTACGGACCGTGGATGGTGAAATCCCTAAATTCCTTGCAATAGCTGGTTGAGAAAAATGTTGTCCTTAAACAATTTGCTGAGGCATTTGTCGACAAAGTGGTGACCCTCGCCCCGTCCTTGTTTGTAAACGACTGAGCGTTCCATGGAAGCTGCTTTTACACCCACCTGTTCCCAATTAGCCCGTTCACCTGTGGGATGTTCCAAATAAGTGTTTGATGAGCATTCCTCAACTTTATCGGTATTTATTGCCACCTTCCCCAACTTCTTTGTCACGTGTTGCTGGCATCAAATTCTAAAGTTAATGATTATTTGCAAAAAAAAAAAATGTTTATCAGTTTGAACATCAAATATGTTGTCTTTGTAGTGCATTCAACTGAATATGGGTTGAAAAGGATTTGCAAATCATTGTATTCCGTTTATATGGGTGTTGTTGATAAATGACTTTGGCTTTGCATAGGAGAGTTTTAACTTGTACTTACGGATGTAGCGACCAACTGTAGTTACTGGCAGTGGTTTTATGAAGTGTTCCTGAGCCCATGTGGTGATATCCTTTACACACTGATGTCGCTTTATGATGCAGTACCGCCTGAGGGGTCAAAAGTCAGTCATATCATGGCTTACTTGCAGTGATTTTTTCCACATTCTTTGAACCCTTTGATGATATTACGGAGCGTAGATGGTGAAATCCCTAAATTCCTTGCAATAGCTGGTTGAAAAAATGTTGTCCTTAAACAGTTTGCTGAGGCATTTGTCGACAAAGTGCTGACCCTCGCCCCGTCCCTGTTTGTGAACGACTGATGGAAGCTGCTTTTACACCCACCTGTTCCCAATTAGCCCGTTGACCTGTGGGATGTTCCAAATAAGTGTTTGATGAGCATTCCTCAACTTTCTCAGGATTTATTGCCACCTTTCCCAACTTCTTTGTCACGTGTTGCTGGCATCAAATTCTACAGTTATTATTTGCACAAAAAAAAAAACGTTTATCAGTTTGAACATCAAATACGTTGTCTTTGTAGCATATTCAACTGAATATGGGTTGAAAAGGATTTGCAAATCATTGTATTCTGTTTATATTTACATCTAACACAATTTCCCAACTCATATGGAAACAGGGTTTGTAGATGAGCTGGCGGCGTTTCTGGGTGTTGTTGATAAATGACTTTGGCTTTGCATAGTACAGTTTTAACTTGCACTTACGGATGTAGCAACCAACTGTAGTTACTGGCAGTGGTTTTATGAAGTGTTCCTGAGCCCATGTGGTGATATCCTTTACACACTGATGTCGCTTTATGATGCAGTACCGCCTGAGGGATCAAAAGTCAGTCATATCATGGCTTACTTGCAGTGATTTTTTCCAGATTCTTTGAACCTTTTGATGATATCACAGACTGTAGATGGTGAAATCCCTAAATTCCTTGCAATAGCTGGTTGAGAAAATGTCCTTAAACAGTATGCCCCGTCCTTGTTTGTGAAGCTGCTTTTACACCCACCTGTTCCCAAATATCCCGTTCACCTGTGGGATGTTCCAAATAAGTGTTTGATGAGCATTCCTCAACTTTCTCAGTCTTTTTTGCCACACGTGCCAGCTTTTTTGAAACACGTCCAAAATGAGCTAATGTTTGCATACAATAAAGTTTTCCAAGTCGGAATGTTAAATATCTCGTCCTTGCAGTTTATTTAATAGTGGTTTGTGCAGCCCTTTGAGACACTAGTGATTTAGGGCTATATAAGTAAACATTGATTGATCGATTGATTGATTGAATAATGTCATTGGCTGGGTAATGTTGAGACAAAACTGACATGGTATGTACGTCCATAAAACTCACAAAAAGTACTTTTTTATTAAAAGGGACAAGTAAAAAAAGTACATGATGTATAAAAAAAATACAAAAAACTGCTGGGTCTAACTGGCAAGCCACATAAATGCATAGCAAGGACACATGCAAGCAGGGGGGATCCTAGAGACCGCCAAACGGGTCCTAAGCCAAGAAGAGGACTCGCTGCTCAGTCTACCCCACAACACGCCTAAAGGGGCGGCGGCGGATAATAAGTTAGGTCGCACGCGACTCGAAAAACGAGGAGCAGAAATAAATTAACACGTCCATTGTGTGCAACAAACCTGGCGAGAGAATTACAACTTTTTTTTTTTTTTTTTTTCTGTTAGGCAGGGGTGTCCAAACTTTTTCCACTGAGGGCCGCACATGGAAAAATGAAAGCGTTTGGATATTTTGTCATTTTCAAACCACAACAAAATGTATGGATTTTTTAAAATTATTATTTTACCTTTAAGGGTCCTGGGGACCTAAATCAGGGGTCGCCCGTAAGGACCAGATGAGTCGCCCGCTGGCCTGTTCTAAAAATAGCTCAAATAGCAGCACTTACCAGTGAGCTGCCTCTATTTTTTTTAAAATTGTATTTATTTACTAGCAAGCTGGTCTCGCTTTGCTTGACATTTTTAATTCTAAGAGAGACAAAACTCAAATAGAATTTGAAAATCCAAGAAAATATTTGAAAGACTTGGTCTTCACTTGTTTAAATAAATTCATTTATATTTTTTACTTTGCTTCTTATAACATTCAGAAAGACAATTTTAGAGAAAAAATACAACCGTAAAAATGATTTTAGGATTTTTAAACACCTTTTAAATTCCTTCCTCTTCTTTCCTGACAATTTAAACCAATGTTCAAGTAAATGTATTTTTGTATTTATTGTAAAGAATAACAAATCCATTTTAATTTAATTCTTCATTTTAGCTTATGTTTTTTCGACGAAGAATATTAGTGAAATATTTCTTCAAACTTATGATCAAAATTCAAAAAAAATATTCTAGCAAATCTACAATATCTGTGGAATCAAATTTAAATCTTATTTCAAAGTCTTTTGAATTTCTTTAAAAAAATTTGTTCTGGAAAATCTAGAAGAAATAATAATTTGTCTTTGTTAGAAATATAGCTTGGTCCAATTTGTTATATATTCTAACAAAGTGCAGATTGGATTTTAAACTATTTAAAACATGTCATCAAAATTCTAAAATTAATCTTAATCAGGAAAAAATACTAAGGATGTTCCGTAAATTATTTTTTTAATTTTCCAAAAAGATTCGAATTAGCTAGTTTTTCTCTTCATATTTTTCGGTCTAATTTTGAATTTTAAAAAGACGAAATTGAAGATAAACTATGTTTAAAAATTAAATTTAATTTTTTTTGTGTTTTCTCCTCTTTTAAACCGTTCAATTAAGTGGTTTTTTTTCATCATTTATTCTCTACAAAAAAATCTTCCGTAAAAGGAAAAAAAATGTATGACGGACAGAAATACCCATTTTTTAAAATATATAGATTTATTTATTAAAGGTAAATCAAGCAAATTGGCTATTTCTGGCAATTTATTTAAGTGTGTATCAAACTGGTAGCCCTTGGTATTAATCGAAAAGGTTGGTGACCCCTGATATAAAGGGTCTCAGTCATTAAAACAAATTATTATTTTTATTTTTTTATTTAACGCTTTCAATAAATTTCTATATCAACTTCAAGTTGCAATAAAGTAATACAAAAAAAAAGGTTTTATGGCTTTTCTGTCAAAAACTACTTTTTTTAATAGTAAAACTGAAATATGCAAGGAATTAAAGCCCTAAAAGATCAATAATGCAGGACACCATTGATTTTAATTACGTTATATTTTTTGAGTAATAACAGTGAATACCAATAAATATATTTGGGATCCAAAGGGCGCCCCACTCATAAAGTGATACATTTTTATCAAGTTTTTCTCTTACTTTCAACACATAAGTTACAGGTTCAAAATCTATCGATTTTCCGTTTGAACTATTTATTTTGTTTGTTTTATGCTCTTTTGTCAAATAAAACTTTGTTTTTAATATGGCAACCACACAATATACAGTGGGGCAAAGAAGTATTAAGTCGGCCAGCGATTGTGCAAGTTCTCCCACTTAAAATGATGACAGAGGTCTGTAATTTTCATCATAGGTACACTTCAACTGTGAGAGACAGAATGTGGAAAAAAAATCCAGGAATTTTAAAGAATTTATTTGTAAATTATGGTGGAAAATAAGTATTTGGTCAACCATTCAAAGGAGTTTTTGGCTCAAAATCTCACGATACATGGCCTCATTCATTCTTTCCTTAACACGGATCAATCGTCCTGTCCCCTTAGCAGAAAAGCAGCCCCAAAGCATGATGTTTCCACCCCCATGCTTCACAGTAGGTATGGTGTTCTTGGGATGCAACTCAGTATTCTTCTTCCTCCAAACACGACAAGTTGAGTTTATACCAAAAAGTTCGGTTGACATTCTCATGACATTCTCCCAATCCATTTTGGTATAAATTCAACTTGTCGTGTTTGGAGGAAGAAGAATACTGAGTTGCATCCCAAGAACACCATACCTACTGTGAAGCATGGGGGTGGAAACATCATGCTTTGGGGTTGTTTTTCTGCTAAGGGGACAGGACGATTGATCCGTGTTAAGGAAAGAATGAATGGGGCCATGTATCGTGAGATTTTGAGCCAAAACCTCCTTTGAATGGTTGACCAAATACTTATTTTCCACCATAATTTACAAATAAATTCTTTAAAATTCCTACAATGTGAATTCCTGGATTTTTTTTCCACATCCTGTCTCTCACAGTTGAAGTGTACCTATGATGAAAATGACAGACCTCTGTCATCATTTTAAGTGGGAGAACTTGCACCATCGGTGGCTGACTTAATACTTTTTTGCCCCACTGTATGCAATATTTACAACACAAAACATTTTAAAGTGAAATACTTGAAGTAATTGGAGCCTTGAAAATAACTAATTATAACATAGATTTTTTTTGTCTTTTTTTTTTGGATCAAAAGAAAAAAACAACAACCTGAATGGCAGCTTTGTGTAAACATTGCAACTTTTTCTCGTTAGATTTCGCCTCATTTCCCTTTTTTTAAGTGTTGTTTTTTTTTTGCAATAGCATTTCCAGAATGTGTGGCGGGCCGGAAAACAATTAGTTGCGGGCCGCACTTTGGACACCCCTGCTGTTAGGCATAAGCGGGAAATAACTCAAAAAGGTTGACACTCAATAGAAATAAATAGAAACAAATAAATAAAGAAAGAAAAGCCCACCTAGCCCCCTTATATACAAACAACACCCCTGTGACATTTCATATTAGTGTCGTCCTTTGAAGCAGTAACAAAAACATAAACATAAACATAGACCTGACCTCGGATTCTGGCCCGTAGGTGAATTTAATGCGCTTTGGCTTCTTACTTGAAGAATAAAGTCGTATCTACTCACAGGAAGTACGAACTACACGTTATCGTGGCGGTCACTTTGAAGTGAAGATGTGTCCCAGCACAAATTCCGGAAAGACCACATAAACGCTTATTTAACTCGACATTTCATATCGCAAAACGTTCGTATAAAGTACTTTTCGAACATACACCAACCCGGTGATTGACTGATCATTGAGGATTGACCGCCTTCTTGTATTTTCTACCCTTCTCGAGACGCCGAGGAGGGAAAGCAGCTTCCATATGAGGAGGTGTGAACAAGTGAGGACATTGCGTCTAATAGAGAATGTCTCATTTGCACCCTCTGGTGGGGAAATCCATCAAAAACGAGGGAGGTCCCCAGAAGGACGGATTTTTCAATTCGAGTGTGTGTCGCTTTTAAAAGTGCTCCCCTCCCCCCAATCTGGTCAACATATGAAATAACAAGTGTGCGTAAGAAATTGGTCAAAATGTGTTGAAAATAAATGGATATGTATATTGAGACAAACTGTAAAGACTTGAAGTAAATAATGAAGTTTAAGAAGTAATTACAAACAAAAAATAACTTTTTCGGACTATAAGTCGCAGTTTTTTTTCAAAGTTTGGCCGGGGGTGCGACTTATACTCAGGAGCGACTTATGGGGGTCGCCCGTAAGGACCAGATGAGTCGCCCGCTGGCCTGTTCTAAAAATAGCTCAAATAGCAGCACTTACCAGTGAGCTGCCTCTATTTTTTTAAATTGTATTTATTTACTAGCAAGCTGGTCTCGCTTTGCTCGACATTTTTAATTCTAAGAGAGACAAAACTCAAATAGAATTTGAAAATCCAAGAAAATATTTTAAAGACTTGGTCTTCACTTGTTTAAATAAATTCATTTATTTTTTTAACTTTGCTTCTTATAACTTTCAGAAAGACAATTTTAGAAAAAAAATACAAGCTTAAAAATGATTTTAGGATTTTTAAACACATATACCTTTTTACCTTTTAAATTCCTTCCTCTTCTTTCCTGACAATTTAAATCAATGTTCAAGTATTATTTTTTTTTTATTGTAAAGAATAATAAATACATTTTAATTAAATTTTTCATTTTAGCTTCGGTTTTTTCGACGAAGAATATTTGTGAAATATTTCTTCAAACTTATTATGATCAAAATTCAAAAAAAATATTCTAGCAAATCTAGAAAATCTGTAGAATCAAATTTAAATCTTATTTCAAAGTCTTTTGAATGTGTTAAAAAAATTTGTTCTGGAAAATCTAGAAGAAATAATGATTTGTCTTTGTTAGAAATATAGCTTGGTCCAATTTGTTATATATTCTAACAAAATGTAGATTGGATTTGAACCTATTTAAAATATGTCATCAAAATTCTAAAATTAATCTTAATCAGGAAAAATTACTAATGATGTTCCGTAAATTATTTTTTTAATTTTCCAAAAAGATTCGAATTAGCTAGTTTTTCTCTTCATATTTTTCGGTCGAATTTTGAATTTTAAAAAGTCGAAATTGAAGATAAACTATGTTTCAAAATGTAATTTTCATTTTTTTTTGTGTTTTCTCCTCTTTTAAACCGCTCAATTAAGTGTTTTTTTTAATCATTTATTCTCTACAAAAAAACCTTCCGTGAAAGGAAAAAAAATGTACGACGGAATGACGGACAGAAATACCTTTTTTTTTTTTTTTTTAAATATATAGATTTATTTATTAAAGGTAAATTGAGCAAATTGGCTATTTCTGGCAATTTATTTAAGTGTGTATCAAACTGGTAGCCCTTCGCATTAATCGAAAAGGTTGGTGACCCCTGATATAAAGGGTCTCAGTCATTAAAACAGGTCAAATTATTATTTTTTTATTTTATTTAACGCTTTCAATAAATCTCTATATCAACTTTTCCATATGAGGAGGTGTGAACAAGTGAGGACATTGCGTCTAATAGAGAATGTCTCATTTGCACCCCCTGGTGGGGAAATCCATCAAAACGAGGGAGGTCCCCAGAAGGTCGGATTTTTCAATTCGAGTGTGTGTCGCTTTTAAAAGTGCTCCCCTACCCCCAATCTGGTCAACATATGAAATAACAAGTGTGCGTAAGAAATTGGTCAAAATGTGTTGAAAATAAAGGAATAGATATGTATATTGAGACAAACTGTAAAGACTTGAAGTAAATAATGAAGATTAAGAAGTAATTACAAACTGTAAGTCGCAGTTTTTCTTCATAGTTTGGCCGGGGGTGCGACTTATACTCAGGAGTGACTTATGTGTGAAATTATTAACACATTACCGTAAAATATGAAATAATATTATTTAGCTCATTCACGTAAGAGACTAGACGTATAAGAATTCATGGGATTTATCGATTAGGAGTGACAGATTGTTTGGTAAAGGTATAGCATGTTCTATGTGTTATAGTTATTTGAATGACTCTTACCATAATATGTTAGGTTAACATACCAGGCAACTTCTCAGTTGGTTATTTATGCCTCATATAACGTACACTTATTCAGCCTGTTACTCACTATTCTTTATTTATTTTAAATTGCCTTTCAAATGTCTATTCTTGGCGTTGGGTTTTATCAAATACATTTCCCTAAAAAATGCGACGTATATATCTTTTTTTTCCTTCTTTATTATGCATTTTTGGCAGGTGCGACTTATACTCCGGAGCGACTTAATACTCTGAAAAATATGGTAAAATCAGTCTTTTTCACAATGTGTCGACTTTTTTCTCATAAAATTGGGGACAATATCTCACGTTCGTTCTGTTTCTGTAATTTTGCAATATTCTCTTGTAAAATGCTTACTTTTTATGTAAAATTATTACTTTTTAATGCAAAAATTGTGACATTTGTCATTTTGATTTTCATCACAATATTGCCAATTATTTTGTTGTTCTTGTAAAATAGTGAAATTTTTCGAGTAAAATTACTTCTGTCATAATTTTACCAAGTAAAATTCGGATTATTATTATAATATTGCCAACATTTTAAATTTGTCTTACAGAATTGTGACTTTTCATAAAGTTGCCAACAATTTAAGCTTTTCTTGTAAAATTGTGACTGCCATTGAGTAAAATTCCAACTTTTATCATAATACTGCACAGTTCAGTTTTTGTTGTAAAATTTTTACTTTCTTTTAGTAAAATTATGGCTTTCATTAAAATGCTGCCAAAATTCCAGGTTTTTACTTTGAAACTTGGACTTGCTTTGAGTATTTTTTGACTTTTGTCATCATTTTGCCATGTAAAATTTAGATTATTGTAATATTGCCAACAGTTTTCTTATGAAATTGTGACTTTTGTCGAGTGAAATTACAACTTTTCATAAAGTTTCGAACATTTTAAGCTTTTCTTGTAAAATTGCGACTGTCATTGAGTAGAATTCCCACTTTTATCATAACATTGCACAAATGTTCCGTTTTCTTTGTAAAATTTTCAATTGCTTTTAGTAAAATTATGACTTTTATTACAATACTGCCAAAATTTAAAGTTTTTATTTGGAAACTTTGACCTGCGTTGAGTAAATTATGAATTTTGCCAAGTAAAATTTCGATTATTATTATAATATTGCAAACATTTAAAAATGTTCTTACAAAATTGTGACTTTTGTCAAGTAAAATTCGGATTATTATTGTAATATTGCCAAAATGTTAAAGTTTTCTTATAAATTGTGACTTTTGTTGAGTAAAATAACAAACCTTTTCATAAAGATGCCCACATTTTAAGCTTTTTTTGTAAAATTGCGACTGTCCTTGAGTAAAATTCATAATTTTATCATAACATTGCACAAATGTTCCGTTTTCTTTGTAAAATTTTGACTTGCTTTTGGTAAAATTATGACTTTTTATTATACTGCTGCCAAAATTCTAAGTTTTTATTCTGAAACTTTGTCCTGCGTTGAGTAAATTATGAATTTTGCGATTATTTTGCCAAGTAAAATTCGGATTATTAAAATAATATTGCCAACATTTTAAATTTTTCTTACAAAATTGTGACTTTTGTCGAGTAAAATTCGGATTATTATATTGCCAACATTTTAAATTTTTCATACAAAATTGTGACTTTTGTCAAGTAAAATTTGGATTATTATTATAATATTGCCAACATTTTAAAGTTTTCTTATAAATTGTGACTTTTGTTGAGTAAAATAACAAGACTTTTCATAAAGATGCCCACATTTTAAGCTTTTTTTGTAAAATTGCGACAGCTATTGAGTAAAATTAAAAATTTTATCATAACACTGCACAGTTCAGTTTTTGTTGTAAAATTTTGACTTGCTTTTAGTAAAATTATGGCTTTCATTATAATGCTGCCAAAATTCCAAGTTTTTACTTTGAAACTTGGACTTGCATTGAGTATTTTATGACTTTTGTCATAATTTTGCCAAGTAAAATTTAGATTATTGTAATTTTGCCAACAGTTTTCTTGAAATTGTGACTTTTGTCGAGTGAAATTATGACTTTTCATTGAGTCTCCAACATTTTAAGCTTTTCTTGTAAAATTGCGTCTGTCATTGAGTAGAATTCCGCTTTTATCATAACATTGCACAAATGTTCCGTTTTCTTTGTAAAATTTTCCCTTGCTTATACTAAAATTATGACTTTTATTATAATACTGCCAATATTAAAAGTTTTTATTTTGAAACTTTGACCTGCGTTGAGTAAATTATGAATTTTGCCATTATTTTGCCAAGTAAAATTCGAATTATTAATATATTGCCAACGTCTTAAATTTTTCTTACAAAATTATGACTTTTGTCAGATAAAATCCGGATTATTATTATAATATTGCCCAAAAATTTTTTCAGTTTTTGTTGTAAAACTTTGACTTGCTTTTAGTAAAATTATGACTTTTATTATAATGCAGCCAAAATTCTAATTTTTTATTCAGAAACTTTGACTTGCGTTGAGTAAATTATGACCTTAGTCAACATTTTGCCATGTAAAATTCGGATTATTATAATATTGTCAACATTTTAAAGTTTTCTTATAAATTTGTGACTTTTGTCGTGTAAAATTACGACTCTTTTCATAAAGTTGCCAACATTTTAAGCTTTTCTTGTAAAATTGCAACTGCTATTGAGTAAAATTCCAACTTTTATCATAATATTGCAGAAATATGCAATTTTTCTTGTAAAATTTTGACTTGCTTTTAGTAAAATTATGACTTTTATTATAAAACTGCCAAAATTATAAATTTTTAATTTGAAACTTGGACTTGCGTTGAGTAAATTATGACTGTCATAATTTTTCCAAGTAAAATTCAGATTATAATATTGCCAAAATTTTAAAGTTTTCTAATAAAATTGTGACTTTTGTCGAGTAAAATTACAACTCTTTTCATAAAGTTGCTGACACTTTTAACTTTTCTTGTAAAATTGCGACTGCTATTGAGTAAAATTCCAACTTTTATCATAATACTGCACATATGTTCAGTTTTTGTTGTAAAATTTTGACTTGCTTTTAGTAGAATTATGACTTATTATAATGCTGCCAAAATTCTAAGTTTTTATTCAGAAACTTTTACTTGCGTTGAATAAATTGACTTGTGTCAACATTTTGCCATGTAAAATTCGAATTATTATAACATTGCCAACATTTTAAAGTTTTCCTATAAAATTGTGACTTTTGCCGTGTAAAATTACGACTCTTTTCATAAAGTTGCCAACATTTTAAGCTCTTCTTGTAAAATTGCAACTGCTATTGAGTAAAATTCCAACTTTTATCATAATATTGCAGAAATATGCAATTTTTCTTGTAAAATTTTGACTTGCTTTTAGTAAAATTATGACTTTTATTATAAAACTGCCAAAATTATAAATTTTTAATTTGAAACTTGGACTTGCGTTGAGTAAATTATGACTGTCATAATTTTTCCAAGTAAAATTCAGATTATAATATTGCCAAAATTTTAAAGTTTTCTAATAAAATTGTGACTTTTGTCGAGTAAAATTACAACTCTTTTCATAAAGTTGCTGACACTTTTAACTTTTCTTGTAAAATTGCGACTGCTATTGAGTAAAATTCCAACTTTTATCATAATACTGCACATATGTTCAGTTTTTGTTGTAAAATTTTGACTTGCTTTTAGTAGAATTATGACTTATTATAATGCTGCCAAAATTCTAAGTTTTTATTCAGAAACTTTTACTTGCGTTGAATAAATTGACTTGTGTCAACATTTTGCCATGTAAAATTCGAATTATTATAACATTGCCAACATTTTAAAGTTTTCCTATAAAATTGTGACTTTTGCCGTGTAAAATTACGACTCTTTTCATAAAGTTGCCAACATTTTAAGCTCTTCTTGTAAAATTGCAACTGCTATTGAGTAAAATTCCAACTTTTATCATAATATTGCAGAAATGTGCAATTTTTCTTGTAAAATTTTGACTTGCTTTTACTAAAATTATGACTTTTAATATAATACTGCCAAAATTATAAATTTTTAATTTGAAACTCGGACTTGCATTGAGTAAATTATGACTGTCATAATTTTTCCAAGTAAAATTCAGATTATAATATTGCCAAAATTTTTAAGTTTTCTTATAAAATTGTGACTTTTGTCGAGTGAAATTACGACTCTTTTCATAAAGTTGCCAACATTTTAAGCTTTTCTTGTAAAATTGCGACTGCTATTGAGTTTAATTCCAACTTTTATCATAATACTGCACAAATGTAAATTTTTTTGTTGTAAAAATTTTGACTTGCTTTTAGTAAAATTATGACTTTTATTATATTGCTGCCGAAATTGTAAGTTTTTATTCTGAAACTTTGACTTGCGTTGAGTAAGTTATTACTTTTGTCACCATTTTGCCAAGAAAAATTCAGATTATTATTATATTGCCAACATTTTTCAATTTTCTTATAAAATTGTGACTTTTGTGGAGTATAATTACGACTCTTTTCATGAAGTTGCCGACATTTTAAGCTTTTCTTGTAAAATTGCGACTGTCATTCAGTAAAATTCCTACTTTTATCACAACATTGTACAAATGTTCCGTTTTCTTTGTAAAATTTTCAATTGCTTTTAGTAAAATTATGACTTTTATTATAATACTGCCAAAATTAAAAGTTTTTATTTGGAAACTTTGACCTGCGTTGAGTAAATTATGAATTTTGCCATTATTTTGCCAAGTAAAATTCCGATTATTATTATAATATTGCAAACATTTAAAAATGTTCTTACAAAATTGTGACTTTTGTCGAGTAAAATTTGGATTATTATAATAATATTGCCAACAATTTAAAGTTTTCTTATAAATTGTGACTTTTGTTGAGTGAAATAACGAGCCTTTTCATAAAGATGCCCACATTTTAAGCTTTTTTTGTAAAATTGCGACTGTCGAGTAAAATTCATACTTTTATCATAACATTGCACAAATGTTCCGTTTTCTTTGTAAAATTTTGACTTGCTTTTAGTAAAATTATGACTTTTATTATACTGCTGCGCACAAAAACTAACTTTTTATTCAGAAACTTTGACTTGCGTTGAGTAAATTATGACTTTTGTTAACATTTTGCCAAGTAAAATTCGGATTATTATAATATCGCCAACATTTTAAAGTTTTCTTACAAAATTGTGACTTTTGCCGAGTAAAATTACGAGTCTTTTCATAAAGTTTCAACATTTTAAGCTTTTCTTGTAAAACTGCGACTGCTATTGAGTTTAATTCCAACTTTTATCATAATACTGCACAAATGTTCATTTTTTTGTTGTAAAATTTTGACTTGCTTTTAGTAAAATTATGACTTTTATTATAATGCTGCCGAAATTCTAAGTTTTTATTATGAAACTTTGACTTGCGTTGAGTAAGTTATTACTTTTCTCATCATTTTGCCAAGTAAAATTCCGATTATTATTATAATATTGCCAACATTTTTCAATTTTCTTATAAAATTGTGACTTTTGTCGAGTAAAATCACGACTCTTTTCATGATTTTAAACTTTTCTTGTAAAATTGCGACTGTTCTTGAGTAAAATTCGAACTTTTATCATAACATTGCATTAATGTCCATTTTCTCTTGTAAAATTTTGACTTGCTTTTAGTAAAATGATGACTTTTATTATAACACTGGCAAAATTCTAAGTTTTTCTTCTGAAATTGTGACCTTTTTCGTTTGAAATTCCAACTCATTTTTCACAAGAAGCTTTTTTTATGTTTGCATAGTATGTATATATTATTCATGTTGTAAATACACATCTAGAAAGGGCGGTCCTAAAGAGGTATGCATATTCCGGAGGTCTCGAGAAGGTAAGAAATACAAGAAATGTGTGTGTTTTCACTGTGGTATTGTGGATTATTGTTATGCAAAGACACTTCTAAGTTTCAGTTTTTTCTTATCTTTTTTTTTTCTTTACATACAAAAATAAACTCGGGAGAAATCGATCCCAAACAAAAATAAAATTAAAAAAAAGTAAAATTTACAAGTTTATATAAGGCCATGCAATCAGATGGCCGGGTGTTTCGAGGGTCGTCATGCAGGAACAAAAAAAATGCACTATGTGTTGCTGAGGCCTCGATAAATATCGCTTAAAATCCCTTTTTAGTTGTTCCACGAAACCAAAGCGGAATAAACGAATAAGCCAGGGGTGTCCCAACCAATCCGGGGGGTGCACCTTGATACATTTTGTACGACGTAGGTATATACAGTATATGCTAAGCTATCGGAACAAAACATCGACATTTTAGCTTTGTGTTGTAGCTCAAAGCTAAATGATCATTACATACATTTTTTCTTAAGGGTGAATTAAAAAAAAATGAGCCGAGCCTGGAAAATGGCCCCTGAGCCGCACTTTGGACACCTGTGAGCTGTGACACGACGAGTAAGGCTGGTGTGTTTGCTGTTGGAGCTGTGAACAGGCCTTCTTTTCCACACCAGTATTTGCAGAGGCTAAACTCCTACAAGACGGGAGAGGACGCTGCTGATGCTACTGTCGTGTGTGTGTGTGTGTGTGTGTGTGTTCTTGTACTTCTGATCTTCTTGAGACATCAACAGGGGAAAGTAGATCCATATGAGGAGGTGTGAACAAGTGAGGACATAAATCATGGTCCCAATAACATTGCATTTAATAGAGAATGTCTCATTTGCACCCCCTGGTGGTCAAAAGTAGGGTGGTCCCAAAAGGAGGCACCACTCTTGTCAACATATGAAATAACAAGTGTGTGTAAAAATTTGAAGGGCTTCCCCTCTCTGGTTAACATATGAAATAACAAGTGTAAGAAATTGAAATGCGCCCCCTTTGGTCAAAATTAATTAAGGAATAAAATAAATATGTATATAGAGACATAAAACAATTACATACAAAAGATTAAAGCATTTTTTTTTCTCACAATGTGTCGATTTTTTTCTTATAAAATTGGGAACAATTTCTGATGTTCTTTCTGTTTTTAATATTTTCTTGTAAAATTGTTACTCTGTAATGCAAAATGTTAACATTTGTCATATAAAATTCAGACTTATCACAATATTGCCAATTTTTTTGGTTGTTCTTGTAAAAAAGCGAAAAAAATTTCAGTAAAATGACTTTTTCCATCATTTTGCCATGTAAAATTCCGATTATTATTATAATATTGCCAACATTTTACAGTTTTCTCATAGAATTGTGACTTTGGTCGAGTAAAATGACGACTCTATTCATAAAATTGCCAACATTTTAAGCTTTTCTTGTAAAATTGCGACTCTTATTGAGTAAAAATCTAAGGGGATTTTTTATTTTTCCCCTTTTGGGGATTAATAAAGTATGTCTGATTCTGAAATTCAAACTTTTATCATAATATCACACAAATGCTAAGCTTTTCTTGTAAAATTGCGACTGTTCAGACTTATCACAATATTGCCTATTGTCTTGGTTCTTGTAAAAAAAAGTGACATTTTTTTTTAGTAAAATTATGACTTTTCTCATCATTTTGCCATGTAAAATTCCTATTATTATTATAATATTGCCAACATTTTACAGTTTTCTCATAGAATTGTGACTTTGGTCGAGTAAAATGACGACCCTATTCATAAAATTGCCAACATTTTAAGCTTTTCTTGTAAAATTGCGACTGTTATTGAGTAAAAATCTAAGGGGATTTTTTTTCCCCTTTTGGGGATTAATAAAGTATGTCTGATTCTGAAATTCAAACTTTTATCATAATATCACACAAATGTTAAGCTTTTCTTGTAAAATTGCGACTGTTCAGACTTATCACAATATTGCCTATTGTCTTGGTTCTTGTAAAAAAAAGTGACATTTTTTTTTAGTAAAATTATGACTTTTGTCATCATTTTGCCATGTAAAATTCCGATTATTATTATAATATTGCCAACATTTTACAGTTTTCTCATAGAATTGTGACTTTGGTCGAGTAAAATGACGACTCTATTCATAAAATTGCCAACATTTTAAGCTTTTCTTGTAAAATTGCGACTGTTATTGAGTAAAAATCTAAGGGGATTTTTTTATTTTTATAAAGTATGTCTGATTCTGAAATTCTAACTTTTATCATAATATCGCACAAATGTTAAGCTTTTCTTGTAAAATTGCGACTTGCCTTGAGTAAAATGACGACTTTTACTATACTACTGCCAAAATTCTAAGTTTTTCTTGAGAAATTCCAACTTATTTTTCCCCCAAATTTTTTTTATATTTGCATAGTATGTATATATCGTTGTAAATACAAATCTTTACACATCTAGAAAAAGTGGGCCTAAAGAGGGAGGCATTGTTCGGAGGTCTCAAGAAGGTCAGAAATACAAGTGTGTGTGTGTGTGTTGAAGCACGTGGAGTCGCCAATGGGTTGGAAAAGCCTAACTGGATTTTTGACAGTGGCTGTAGAAGGTGAAGGTGGCACGGTTAAAATGACCCTGCACCAGTCTTTTCAAAATAAAAGAGACGTGTCAAGAAAAAATGATGGATATCTTGCCCTCTGCATGCGATTGGCATGTGAACACTCTTGGCATTCTCTCCATGAGCTTCAAGACGTAGTCCCCCTGAAATGATTTTCACTTCACAGGTGTGCTTGAAGCTCATGGAGAAAAATGCCAAGAGTGTGCAAAGCAGTAATCAGAGCAAAGGGTGGCTATTTTGAAGAAAGTAGAATATAAAACATGTTTTCAGCAGTTATTTCCCCTTTTTTTGTCAAGTACATAACTCCACCAAATTGTGCTGTTGAAACAAGACACTTTTTTTTACATTTTTGGGTAAGGGTTCTTATGACATTTTAGCAAAAAAACATTTTTTTTCCCCATTTTCTGTCATTTTGAGATATTGTGGGGACCTGGAAAAGAGGTCAAATCAATGATCAGCCAGCCTTTAGTCTGAAAATGCAAGCATGAGTGGGAAGTGGGAATGAAGCATGCTTATCGATATTTTTTTCACCTTCTAAATCCACTGTAAATTGTGACTCTTCTCCAGGAGGAGCTCATTTGTAAGCAACTTAAAAGCTAGCACCGTCTCCAGGAAGAAGAGGAATCTATTGCGTTGTGGACTTCAAAGTAAAAAGGTGCACGTAAAGACAGGAAAGAACTAGAGGTGGTGTCGGGAAGAGTGAGACCCGGTAGAGTCAAAGACAAGACGGTCCGTACTAAAGAGGACAAACCTCCAGCATGGTTGTGATGTTCAGCTGCTTGCTGGTGGGAAGGCGACTCCTTCGTGTAAGTGCTTCTTGAAAAAGGAACAAACTTTTTTTTTTTCCTTCTTCGGAGATGATTACCAGACTTCTTCGGACATCGCGGCAGCGCTCTGGCCGCAGGCGGCCGACTCCTCGGCTTGCTGGTCGGGCGGGGGCGACATCAGACTGACAGCCACCTGGGTGGGGTCGGCCTCCGCCTCTTCATCCTCCTCCTCTTCTTCGTCCTCGTCCCCGTCGTCCTGCCGCTGCTTCTTGCAGGGCTTGAAGAGGTGGGGGTGGATGAGCACCTCCCCGAAGCGACCCTTGTAGATGATTCCACAACACACTCGCTGCCTGCACCACACCAAGTTGACATGATGTGATAAAAAGTCATAATTATAAGATAAAAAGTCATAAATATAAGATAAAATTGAGAAAATGTCCAAATTATGCACTAAAAAGTCAAAATTATAAGATAAAATTGAGAAAAAGTCAAAATTATGAGCTAAAAAGTCATAATTAGGAGATAAACAAGTCGAAAAGATGTGATAAAAAGTCATACTTATAAGCTAAAGTCATAATTATAAGATAACATTGAGAAAATGTCAAAAATATGAGCTAAGAAAGTCATAACAATGAGATAAAATTGAGAAAATGTCAAAAATATGAGCTAATTAGGAGAAAAACATTTAGAAATAATGAGATAAATCAACATTATGAGATTAAAAAAATGCAAATTATTTGTTAAAAAGTCAAAATGAGGAGATAAACAAGTCGAAATGAATTGATAAAAAGTCATAATTATAAGATGAAATTGAGAAAATGTCCAAATTATGAGCTAAAAAGTCATAATTAGGAGATAAACATTTTGAAATAACGAGATAAATCAAGATTATGAGACAAAAAGTCCGAATTATGAACTAAAAAGTTAAAATAAGGAGATTAACAAGTTGACATGGTGTGATAAAAAGTCATAATTATAAGATAAAAAGTCATAAATATAAGATAAAATTGAGAAAATGTCCAAATTATGCGCTAAAAAGTCAAAATTAAGATAAAATTGAGAAAAAGTCAAAATTATGAGCTAAAAAGTCATAATTAGGAGATAAACAAGTCGAAATGATGTGATAAAAAGTCATAATTATAAGCTAAAGTCATAATTATAAAATAACATTGAGAAAATGTCAAAAATATGAGCTAGAAAGTAATAACTAAGATGAAATTGAGAAAATGTCCAAATTATGACCAAAAAAGTCATAATTAGAGATAAACATTTTGAAATAACGAGATAAATCAAGATTATGAGATAAAAAATCCGAATTATGAACTAAAAAGTTAAAATAAGGAGATTAACAAGTTGACATGGTGTGATAAAAAGTCATAATTATAAGATAAAAAGTCATAAATATAAGATAAAATTGAGAAAATGTCCAAATTATGCGCCAAAAAGTCAAAATTATAAGATAAAATTGAGAAAAAGTCAAAATGATGAGCTAAAAAGTCATAATTAGGAGATAAACAAGTCGAAAAGATGTGATAAAAAGTCATACTTATAAGCTAAAGTCATAATTATAAGATAACATTGAGAAAATGTCAAAAATATGAGCTAAGAAAGTCATAACAATGAGATAAAATTGAGAAAATGTCAAAAATATGAGCTAATTAGGAGAAAAACATTTAGAAATAATGAGATAAATCAACATTATGAGATTAAAAAAATGCAAATTATTTGTTAAAAAGTCAAAATGAGGAGATAAACAAGTCGAAATGAATTGATAAAAAGTCATAATTATAAGATGAAATTGAGAAAATGTCCAAATTATGAGCTAAAAAGTCATAATTAGGAGATAAACATTTTGAAATAACGAGATAAATCAAGATTATGAGACAAAAAGTCCGAATTATGAACTAAAAAGTTAAAATAAGGAGATTAACAAGTTGACATGGTGTGATAAAAAGTCATAATTATAAGATAAAAAGTCATAAATATAAGATAAAATTGAGAAAATGTCCAAATTATGCGCTAAAAAGTCAAAATTAAGATAAAATTGAGAAAAAGTCAAAATTATGAGCTAAAAAGTCATAATTAGGAGATAAACAAGTCGAAATGATGTGATAAAAAGTCATAATTATAAGCTAAAGTCATAATTATAAAATAACATTGAGAAAATGTCAAAAATATGAGCTAGAAAGTAATAACTAAGATGAAATTGAGAAAATGTCCAAATTATGACCAAAAAAGTCATAATTAGAGATAAACATTTTGAAATAACGAGATAAATCAAGATTATGAGATAAAAAATCCGAATTATGAACTAAAAAGTTAAAATAAGGAGATTAACAAGTTGACATGGTGTGATAAAAAGTCATAATTATAAGATAAAAAGTCATAAATATAAGATAAAATTGAGAAAATGTCCAAATTATGCGCTAAAAAGTCAAAATTATAGGATAAAATTGAGAAAAAGTCAAAATTATGATCTAAAAAGTCATAATTAGGAGATAAACAAGTCGAAATGATGTGATAAAAAGTCATAATTATAAGTTAGTCATAATTATAAGATAAAATTGAGAAAATGTCAAATATGAGCTAAAAGTCATAATTGGGAGATAAATATTTTGAAATAACGAGATAAATCAAGATTATGAGATAAAAAATCCGAATTATGAACTAAAAAGTTAAAATAAGGAGATTAACAAGTTGACATGGTGTGATAAAAAGTCATAATTATAAGATAAAAAGTCATAAATATAAGATAAAATTGAGAAAATGTCCAAATTATGCGCCAAAAAGTCAAAATTATAAGATAAAATTGAGAAAAAGTCAAAATGATGAGCTAAAAAGTCATAATTAGGAGATAAACAAGTCGAAATGATGTGATAAAAAGTCATAATTATAAGCTAAAGTCATAATTATAAAATAACATTGAGAAAATGTCAAAAATATGAGCTAGAAAGTAATAACTAAGATAAAATTGAGAAAATGTCAAAAATATGAGCTAAAAAGTCATAATTAGGAGAAAAACATTTCGAAATAATGAGATAAATCAAGATTATGAGATTAAAAATGCAAATTATGAGCTAAAAAGTCAAAATGAGGAGTTAAACAAGTCGAAATTATGTGATAAAAAGTCATAATTATAAGATGAAATTGAGAAAATGTCCAAATTATGAGCTAAAAAGTCATAATTAGAGATAAACATTTTGAAATAACGAGATAAATCAAGATTATGAGATAAAAAATCCGAATTATGAACTAAAAAGTTAAAATAAAGAGATTAACAAGTTGACATGGTGTGATAAAAAGTCATAATTATAAGATAAAAAGTCATAAATATAAGATAAAATTGAGAAAATGTCCAAATTATGCGCTAAAAAGTCAAAATTATAGGATAAAATTGAGAAAAAGTCAAAATTATGATCTAAAAAGTCATAATTAGGAGATAAACAAGTCGAAATGATGTGATAAAAAGTCATAATTATAAGTTAGTCATAATTATAAGATAAAATTGAGAAAATGTCAAATATGAGCCAAAAGTCATAATTGGGAGATAAATATTTTGAAATGAGATAAATCAACATTATGATATTTAAAAAATCCAAATTATGTGTTAAAAAGTCAAAATGAGGAGTTAAACAAGTCGAAATGATGTGATAAAAAGTCATAATTCTAAGATAAAATTGAGAAAATGTCCAAATTATGGAGGTAAAAAGTCATAAGATAAAATTGAGAAAATGTCCAAATTATGATCTAAAAAGTCATAATCAGGAGATAAACATTTTGAAATAGAGATAAATCAAATATTGAGATAAAAAAAAATCCAAATTATGAGCTAAAAAGTCAAAATGAGGAGATAAACAAGTCAAAATTATTTGATAAAAAGTAATAATTATTAGCTAAAAAGTCCTAAGAGAAATTTGAGAAAATGTCTAAAATGTCAGCTAAAAAGTCATAAGATAAATTGAGAAAATGTCAAAAATGTGAGTTTAAAAGTCATAATTATAATATAAAATTTAGAAAAAGTCAAAACTATGAGCTAAAAAGTCATAATTAGGAGATAAACATTTTGAAATAATGATATAAATCAAGATGAGATAAAAAAAATCCAAAGTATGAACTAAAAAGTCAAAATGAGGAGATAAACAAGTCGAAATGATGTGATAAAAAGTCAATTATATGCTAAAGTCATAATTATAAGATAAAATGTAAAAAATATGAGCTAAAAAGTCAATTATAAGAAAAAATTGATAAAATGTAAAAAATATGAGCTAAAAAGTCAAAATGTATTTTATCATTGTATGTATTTCATAATTATGACTGTCTCATAATTCCAACTTTCCTGTCTCTTAATTTCAATTTTGTATCTCAATTATGTTTTATCTGATACTCATGACTTTTTATCTCACAATTTTGAATTTTTCTATTTTATAATTATGACTTCATCTCATAATCTCAATTTTGTTTGTCATAATTATGTTTTACCAGATATTCATGACTTCTTATCTCATAATTCGATTCTTTCTTATAATTATGACTTTTTATCTCATATTTTTGACTTCCTAACCTTATAAGTATGAGTCTTTATCTCAAAATTCCTATTCTGTATGCCATAATTTTGATTGCTTTCTCATAATTATGACATTTAATCTCATAATTCCAATTTTCGTGTCTCAATCATGTTTTATCTAATACTCATGACTTTATATCTCACTATTTCCATTTTTTCATATCTTGTAGTTATGACTTTTCATCTCATAATCTCAATTTTGTAACTCATAATTATGTTTTACCAGATATTCATGACTTCTTATCTCATAATTTAGATTCTTTATCTTATAATTAGGACTTTTTATCTCATAATTTTGACTTCCCAACCTTATAAGTATGAATTTTTATCTCCAAATGACAATTATTTATGCCATAATTTTGATTGTTTTATCTCATAATTATGACATTTAATCTCACAGTTCCAACTTTCATGTCTCATAATTAAAATTGTGCATCTCAATCATGTTTTATCTGATAGACATGACTCTTTATCTCACAATTTCAATTTTTTTTATCTTATAGTTATGACTTTTCATCTCATAATCTCAATTTTTTATCTCATAATTATGTTTTACCAGATATTCATGACTTCTTATCTCAAAATGTTGATTCTTTATTTTATAATTATGACTTTTTATCTCATAATTTTGACTTCCTAACCTCATAAGTATGAATTTTTATCTCCTAATTACAACTTTTTATGCCATAATTTTGATTGTTTTATCTCATAATTATGACATTTAATCTAATAGTTCCAATTTTGTATCTCAATTATGTTTTATCTGATACTCATGACTTTATATCTCACAATTTCCATTTTTTTTTAACTTATAGTTATGACTTTTCATCTCATAATCTCAATTTTGTATCTCATAATTATGTTTTACCAGATATTCATGACTTCTTATCTCATAATTTTGATTCTTTATCTTATAATTAAGACTTTTTATCTCATAATTTTGACTTCCTAACCTTATACGAACACATTTGTATCTCCTAATTACAACTTTTTATGCCATCATTTTCATTGTTTTATCTCATAATTATGACATTAAATCTCATAATTCCAATTTGTGTCTAATAATTTCAACTCTGTATCTCAATTATGTTTTATCTGATACTCGTGACTTTTTATCTCACAATATCCATTTTTTTTAACTTATAGTTATGACTTTTCATCTCATAATCTCAATTTTGTTTGTCATATTTATGTTTTACCAGATATTCATGACTTCTTATCTCATAATTTTGACTCTTTATCCTACAATAAGGACTTTTCATCTCATTTTTTGGACTTCCTAACCTCATAAGTATGAATTTTTATCTCCTAATTACAATTTTTTATGCCATAATTTTGATTGTTTTATCTCATAATTATGACTTTTTATCTCAAAATTCCAACTTTCGTGTCTCATAATGGCAACTTTGCAACTTTTTAGCTGATACTCATGACTTTCTATCTCACAAATTTGAATTTTATTTTATAATTATGACATTTAACCTCATAATCTCAATTTGGTTTGTCATGTTTTGCCAGATATTCATGACTTCTTATCTCATAAATTTTGATTATTTATTTTACAATTATGACTTTCTATCTCATAAATTCGACTTCCTAACCTCATTAGTCTTTATCTCATAATTACAACTTTTTATGCCATAATTCTGATTGTTTTATCTCATAATTATGACTTTTTATCACAAAATTCCAACATTCGTGTCTCTTAATTTTTTTTATCTTATAGTTATGACTTTTAATCTCATAATCTCAATTTTGTTTGTCATAATTATGTTTTAACAGATATTCATTACTTTTTATCTCATAATTTCGATTCTTTCTTATAATTATGACTTTTAATCTCATAATTTTGACTTCCTAACCTCATAAGTATGAGTCAATTTTTTATACAATAATTTTGATTGTTTTATCTCATAATTATGACTTTTTATCTCAAAATTCCCACTTTCGTGTCTCATAATTGCAACATTGTAACTTTTTATCTGATACTCATGACTTTCTATCTCACAACTTTGATTTTTTATTTTATAATTATGACTTTTCATCTCATAATCTCAATTTTGTTTGTCATAATTATGTTTTAACAGATATTCATTACTTTTTATCTCATAATTTCAATTCTTTCTTATAATTATGACTTTTAATCTCATAATTTTGACTTCCTAACCTCATAAGTATGAGCCAATTTTTTATACAATAATTTTGATTGTTTTATCTCATAATTATGACTTTTTATCTCAAAATTCCAACTTGTCTCAATTTTTTTTATCTTATAGTTATGACTTTTAATCTCATAATCTCAATTTTGTTTGTCATAATTATGTTTTAACAGATATTCATTACTTTTTATCTCATAATTTCGATTCTTTCTTATAATTATGACTTTTAATCTCATAATTTTGACTTCCTAACCTTATATGTATGAGTCAATTTTTTATACAATAATTTTGATTGTTTTAACTCATAATTATGATATTTAATCTCAAAATTCCAACTTTCGTGTCTCATAATTTCAACTCTGTATCTCAATTATGTTTTATCTGATACACATGACTTTTTATCTCACAATTTCCATTTTTTTTATCTTATACTTATGACTTTTCATCTCATAATCTCAATCTTGTTTGTCATATTTATGTTTTACCAGATATTCTTGACTTCTTATCTCATAATTTTGATTATTTATTTTATAATTACAACTTTTAATGCCATAATTTTGACTGTTTTATCCCACACTTATGACATTTAACCTCATACCATTCGGTTGTACATCCACGGGTGAAAGTCCAACAATTTGAACATGGAGCAAATGTTTATTTACTCTAGCAACAAGATTGACAAAGTCCAACTAGTACGAAACGTTCACGGAAGCCATGATCGTAAACATTGTAACAAATAAAGTCGGGAGTTTCACATTTGAAGTTGAATCGCTGACACAAATCAACACTAAAACGTCGAAATAGTACCTTCTCCAGTAGGTGAGGTCCAGGAAGGAGAAGACGGGCGAGCGTCCGGGGCCCCGACTGAGCTCCGTGTCGGAGCCGTCGTCGGACAGGTTGCTGTAGCTGGGGGACTGGGCGGGGGAGGTGCTGGACGTGGTGCTCTGGGCGTCTGAGTCTGAAACACAACAAGCACAACTCTCTCATGTGCTCGGCCAAAGTGCAGGTTTAGACCACAGCAAGGAGTCAAATATGGATGAAGATATTGTCACTGTGGTGCAATATGTACGATAATGCCTTTTTTGCCTATATTGTCCAACTCTTAATTACCGATTCCGATATCAACCGATACCGATATATATACAGTCGTGAAATGAACACATTATTATACCTAATTTTGTTGTGATGCCTCGCTGGATGCATTAAACAATGTAACAAGGTTTTCCCCAAATTAATCAACTCAAGTTATGGAAAAACAAATGCCAACATGGCACTGACATATTTATTATTGAAGTCTCTAAGTGCATTATTTTTTTTTTAACATGCCTCAACACGGCAGCTTGGAATTTGGGACATGCTCTCCATGAGAGAGCATGAGGAGGTTGAGGTGGTGGCTGGGGGGGTGTATATTGTAGCATCCCGGAATAGCTAGTGCTGCAAGGGATTCCGGGTATTTGTTCTGTTGTGTTATGGTGTGGATGTTCTCCCGAAATGTGTTTGTCATTCTTGTTTGGTGTGGGTTCACAGTGTGGCGCGTATTTGTAACAGTGTTAAAGTTGTTTATACGGCCATCCTCAGAGTGACCTGTATGGCTGTTGACCAAGTATGGCTTGCATTCACTTGTGTGTGTGTGTGTGTGAAAAGCCGTAAATGTCATGTGATTGGGCCGGCACGCAAAGGCAGTGCCTTTAAGGTTTATTGGCGCTCTGTACATCTCCCTTGGTCCGTGTACCACTCCGTAAAGCAGCGTTTTAAAAAGTATTACATTTTACTTTTCGAAACCGATACCGATAATTTCCGATATCACATTTTAAAGCATTTATCGGGCTGCCGATATTATTGGACATCTCCCTATTTTCTGAACTATAAGGCGCACTTAAAATCAATCAATCGATGTTTATTTATATAGCCCTAAATCACATTTTAACGGCCTTAAGCACAGTCTAAAAATACGATTAAAAAAATAAAAAACAGAAAAAGTGGTATAAAAGAGTAAACAGGTGAAATGTGACAAGAAAATGCTGCAATGTTTACTCACACAAAGCTGCCATGCAGGCTGTTATTTTCTTTAAAAAAAATAATAATGAATCAAAATCAATGTTACATTAAATATTCCACTTTGAGATATTTTGGGGGGAAAATGTTGCATATTTTGTGTTTTTCATATAAAAAACAAAGTTGTTGTTTTTCTAAAGAAGGGCTTAATAAGAACAAACAAAAAACAAACAACAATAAAAGTTATAATTGACAGATGGATCTGAAGTTGATCTCAAGACGATTGTGTTTGAAGTAAACATAAAAAAAAAAAAATGTTTTTATATTTTTAATGAGTAGAACCCTTTTAGATCCCCAATAATTTTAGTGCGATTTTTTTTGTTTTGTGTCATTGCTAAAAATAATAACAAATTGAAATCAATGGTGTTATGTGTTGACATTTTTAAGGCTCCAATTATTCTATAATCTCAAATATTCCACTTTAAAATTCTATTGGGGGAAACTATTGCATATTTTCTGTTTTTTTTCCCCATAACAAAACAGCGTTTTCTTTGACAAAAAGGGCATACAATTTAAATCTTTAAAAACGTTATATTGACAGATAGACCTAATGTTGATCTAGAGCAGGGGTGTCAAACTCAAATACAGAGTGGACCAAAATTTAAAACTGAACAAAGCCGCGGGCCAAGGTTGAACAAATGAACCTTTTAATAGGGACCCAAACAAATAACTTTATAGTGACAAGCAAAATAGAGTTTCAAATTATAATATAATAATTAAAAAATATCAATGGCTTATCAAATTAAATGTAAAAAAAATTTGGGGGGCTGGGGGGAGTTTTGTGGTAGCGGGGTGTATATTGTAGCGTCCTGGAAGAGTTAGTGCTGCAAGGGGTTCTGGGTATTTCTTTTGTTGTGTTTATGTTCTGTTACGGTGTGGATGTTCTCCCAAAATGTGTTTGTCATTCTTGTTTGGTGTGGGTTCACAGTGTGGCGCATATTTGTAGCGGTGTTAAAGTTGTTTATACGGCCACCCTCAGTGTGACCTGTATGGCTGTTGACCAAGTACGCCTTGCATTCACTCGTGTGTGTTAAAGCCGCATGTATTATGTAACTGTGCCGGCACGTTGTTTGTATGGCGGAAAAGCGAACGTGACGGTAAGCTGTAGAGGACGCTAAAGGCAGTGCCTTCAAGACACACCCCCAATATTGTTGTCCGGGTGAACTTTAACTCCTCCCACTGGATCTTTCCTAGTTACCGATCAACCTGACTAGGATTTAAACCCAGTCCTCTTTGATTGGGAGATACCTGTTTTGACAACTCAGCCATCCTTGGTCTTCTTAAAGGGAAATTTCGGGCCCCAAGGAAATTTTTAATCGAGAACCAGTCTCAGTAAACTATGATATAAAAGCTTTCCTGGTTACCGATTGATCCGACTGGGATTTGAACCTAGTCCCTTTTGATTGGGAGCAAGCACTGAACTTCGGGAGTCTCCCGGGAAAATCGTGAGGGTTAGCAAGTACGAGTATCAGCGGTGAATGCGGTGTTACAGAGGCAACGACGGGCCAGCTCTAATCTTAATTTGATATTACCTCAAGGGCCAAATGAAATTACACGGAGTTTGACACCCATGATCTAGAGATTTAAACCTTGAATAACAATAATACAAAATAATGACACATTTTAAATATTTTTGGACCAAAATCCTTTGGGGTCCCTGGGATCAAGCCTGAGTGGAGGCCTGAATGTATATTTTGACACATGTATTGGTTTTTGAAATAAAAACATCAAAATGGCCCCCCGCTTGCTCTGATTTTTCAGTGTGCGGCCCTCAGTGGAAAAAGTTTGGACACCCCTGCGCTAAAACAGCAAAATGCAGAACTAACTGTTTCTTTTGAGCTCCTTCTGCAGCCTGCTGATCTGACTCGGGCGTGCTTTCTTGGCGATGGACTTGATCTTCTTGGGCCTGGAGGTCAACTTCAGACTGGGACCTCCTCGAGCGTCCACCACCTGCATAAAAGACAAGTTCTTCAGGACGGCCTTTGAAGAGTCGGCGGGAGACCACCGTTTCGGACGTACGTGGTTCCAGTTCTTTTTGGTTCCCACAGGTAGCTTTTTCCATCTCTTCACCAGGAGCACGCAGGCGTTGCAGATTTCCCCGGACCGGGTTTCACTCAGTCTGCGGAGAAATGCCATTGGAAGAGTTCCAAACCACTCCCGTCTGCCCACACTTACCCGAAGCAGCTCCTGAAGTCTTTCTCGTAGCGCTTGCTGTCGGTGAAGCGAGAGCTGGAGGACTTTGCGCGGCAGATGCAGCAGCCGTCCAGACTCCGGTACATTTTGGGCTTGTGAAAGCCAAACATCTGTAGGGCCACACAGAATGAAAGACTTGCTCATTTTCGCCTTCATTCCCGATGCGCTTGTACAGTAGCTCCCACTCCCAGCCCTCTGTTGCAAGTTTTGTTGGTTCTATACACTGTATTTTCCGAAGTATAAGTCGCACCTGCCGAAAATGCATAATAAAGAAGGGAAAAAACATATTTCTCGGACTATAAGTCACAGTTTTTTTCATAGTTAACACATTACCGTAAAACAGGGGTGCCCATTACGTCGATCGCGAGCTACCAGTCGACCGCGGGGGGTGTGTCAGTCGATCTCCAGCCAGGCTTTTAAAAAAAATAGACCTAAAAATTAGTGATCATCAATCTTCACCAAGACGTCACTTAAATGACATTCACGGTACCGGAGGGTCTTGTGAGATGACGCTGGCTGCTGCAAGATCATTATTATGAAAATATGACCGAGAGGAAGGCGAGAAACACTTTTTATTTCAACAGACTCTCGCGCCGTACCTTCCGTCAAAACTCTAAAGGCCGACTGCACATTTCCTATCTTCACAATAAAAGCCCTGCTTCATGCTGCCTGCGCTAACTAAATACAGAGTCTCGGAAAACTGGCGTGCACAAGCGATCCCTCAGAAAGCTGGCGTGCACAAGTCCGAGACTCTTATTTTGTTAGCGCAGGCAGCATGAAGCAGGGCTTTTATTGTGCCAAAAACCAACCACTTTCATGTGGTATTGTACAGAAAGGACAACTTTTTTTCTCCTCTATTTGAAAATGTGGGCGTTATCATCATTACTGTCTGATTCCAATCAATGCAAGTCATCAGAATCAGGTAATACACCAACTTATATTCTTGTCTTTGTGAAAGAAAGACATCTATATGTGTTACACATGCTTGTATTATCATTAAACACATTTGACTTGTTTACAAAAATGTCTCTTTCATAAATAAATAAATATAAATGATATATATAAATGAGGTAGATCCCCTCGAGTTGGTCAATTGAAAAGTAGCTCGCCTGCAGAAAAAGTGTGGGCACCCCTGCCGTAAAATATCAAATAATATTATTTAGCTCATTCACGTAAGAGACTAGACATATAAGATTTCATCGGATTTAGCAATTAGTAGTGACAGATTGTTTGGTAAAAGTATAGCGTGTTCTATATCAGGGGAAGGGAACCTATGGCTCACGAGCCAGATGTGGCTCTTTTGATGACTGCATCTGGCTCTCGGATAAATCTTGAGCTGACATTGCTTAACACGATAAGTAATGAATAATTCCACATGTAATCACAGTGTTAAAAAAAAAAAGTTCAAAATATAAAACATTCTCGTGCATTTTTAATCCATCCATCCGTTTTTCTACCGCACCAGTTCAAGAAGTTGCGTTAATGGTAAGAAGTTATTTATTTATTATTGGTTAGTGTAGGGCAGGGGTCGGCAACCCGCGGCTCTGGAGCTTTTACAAAAATATATGAAAAATGGAAATGATGAGGGGAAAAAAACATTTTTTGTTTTAATTTTGTTTCTGTAGGACAAACATTAAACAAACCTCCCTAATTGCTATAAAGCACACTGTTTGTATAAACATACTTCACTGATTCTGTCCTACTCATTTTGACGGTCCTTGAACTCACCCTTGTTTGTTTACATGTATAACTTTCTCCGACTTTCTAAGACGTGATTTATGCCGCTTATTTTTCTGTCTCATTTTCTCCACCAAACTTTTAACGTTGTGCGTGAATGCACAAAGGTGAGTTTTGTTGATGTTATTGACTTATGTGGAGTGCCAATCAGATGTATTTGGTCACTGCATGACTGCAAGCTAATCGATGCTAACAATGCATGTTTAGGCTAGCTGTATGTACATATTGCATTACCATGCCTCATTTGTAGGTGGGTTGTACTTGTATAGCGCTTTTCTACCTATACATACATACAGTATATAATTTGTATTTATTTATTTTGCTGTGTTTGTTGACATGTTAAAGGTGTTTTAATGAATATACATGCATGTTTAACACATAGATTCCTAGCTTTCATAAAGACAAGAAAATAAGTTGGTGTAATACCTGATTCTGATGACTTGCATTGATTGGAATCAGACAGTATAGTGCTGATAACGTCCACGTTTTCAAATGGAGGATCGAAAAAAAAGTTCCTCCTTTCTGTCTAAAACCACATGAAAGTCGTTGGTTTTTGGCATCTTATTTGTCCAGCTTCCATATTCGTTTTTTTTTTACACTTTACAAGAAATACATTGGCGACAAGCTCCGCAGCTTGCTAGCTTGTTTGCGCCGGCTTTTGGAGACTCTTATTTTGTTAGCGCACAGCGCGATGGAGCGGCACTTTTATTGTGAAGACAGGAACTGTGCGATCAGCCTTTAGGGTTTTGACGGGAAGTACGGTTGAAATAAAAAGTGTCTTTTTTCCTTTACACTTTTGATTGATTGATTGAAACTTTTATTAGTAGATTGCACAGTACAGTACATATTCCGTACAATTGACCACTAAATAGAAACACCCCAATAAGTTTTTCAACTTGTTTAAATCGGGTCATGTGACCGCCTGGCTCTGTTTGATTGGTCCAACGTCACCAGTGACTGCATGTGATTGGTGAAAAGCAGGCATGCGTGGATCCTACGTTGAAAAACCAAAACAAACATTAACAGATGGATTAAAAAAAAAGTAGCGAGCTGAATGTAGATAAATGGAGCGGAGTAAAAGTAGCGTTCCTTCTCTATAAATATACTCAAGTAAAAGTAAAAGTATGTTGCATAAAAACTACTCGTAGATATCCCAAAAGTTACTCAAGTAAATGTAACGGAGTAATTGTAGCGCGTTACTACCCACCTCTGATCGTGACGTGGCCTAAAAATACGGAGATATTAATAAAAGGCCATATCGCCCAGCCCTATGTTAAATATTTACAACTTCACACAGGAGTTATCATGTGACATATTTTCTGAGGATGTAAACATTCACGAATAAGACGCACGAGAGCACTAAACGCAGTTTTTGTCAGAGCGTCCCTCGCCCTGACCCACATGGGGTAGCAGTGTTGTGGTGGTAAGTGGGGAGGGGGGGGGGGGGGGGGCAGGAAGTAGGTCAACAGTCAGACAGCGTGTCAGACAGATCATGTCACCACGCTGAGCTCACGGGATGCACGCTTGGTTTTGGCAACCCTAAATATTAAACAGCACGCACACCCTGTGCTGACTTTGTGGAGTCAGATTAGCAGGAGGGGATGCAGCAAAAAAAAAATACTAATAAAATAGGGCTGACTAAATGCACTGTGGTGGTATGCCGTTATGTTGCTAGGCAAACTCCCGAGCACATGGTTAGACCAACTGCGGCAAACCTCCAAAGCCGCGCCCCCCCACCCAGACCGAGGTTTTTTGTTTTTTTTTATGTGTGTTGTTGCCGTCAATCCTTGGGGTTTTCTGACAGTGTGGAGCTACAGAGATGCCACGAACGCGGAGAGAGGGCACACTCGGACACAGTTTGATGGTTTAGGGGGATGTGTCCATCCATCCATCCATTTCTACCGCATATTCCCTTTTGGGGTCGCTGGCGCCTATCTCAGCTACAATCGGGCGGAAGGCGTGGTACACCCTGGACAAGTCGCCACCTCATCGCAGGGCCAACACAGATAGACAGACAACATTCACACTCACATTCACACACTAGGGCCAATTTTGTGGGACCCTTTTAAATGATAAGTGACATGAATTAAAAACAAAAATGACATGAAGGGATCTCATCTTTAGCTCATTAATAATTCACTTGGTAGACTACGTTGCATGCTTAATTGGATCCCATGATATAGTGAGTGGTGACGCAACCGCATGAGTTCCAGGCATTTGTCCATTCGTCTTCTTCCGCTTAGCCGAGGTGGGGTCGCGGGGGCAGCAGCCTAAGCAGGGAAGCCCAGACTTCCCTCTCCCCAGCCACTTCGTCCAACTCCTCCCAAGGCAATTTCGAGGCGTTCTCAGACCAGCCGGGAGACATAGTCTTCCCAACGTTACCTGGTTCTTCCCCGTGGCTTCCTACCGGTCGGACGTGCCCGAAAATCCTTCCTAGGGAGGCGTTCGGGTGGCATCCTGACCAGATGCAGGTCAGTAGAAGCATTTAAGTCTCACCTTAAAACTCATCTGTATACTCTAGCCTTTAAATAGACCTCCTTTTTAGACCAGTTGATCTGCCGCTTCTTTTCTTTCTCCTATGTGCCCCCCTTCCTTGTGGAGGGGGTCCGGTCCGATGACTGTCCAGAGTCGAGACCCAGAATGGACCGCTCGTCGGGACCCAGGATGGACCGCTCGCCTGTATCGATTGGGGACATCTCTACACTGCTGATCCGCCTCCGCTTGAGATGGTCTCCTGTGGACCGGACTCTCGCTGCTGTCTTGGATCCGCTTTGGACTGAACTCTCGCGGCTGTGTTGGAGCCACTATGGATTGAACTTTCGCAGTATCATGTTAGACCCGCTCGACATCCATTGCTTTCGGGGGTTTGCCCACATCTGAGGTCCTCCCCAAGGTTTCTCATAGTCAGCATTGTCACTGGCGTCCCACTGGATGTGAATTCTCCCTGCCCACTGGGTGTGAGTTTTCCTTGCCCTTTTGTGGGTTCTTCCGAGGATGTTGTAGTCCTAATGATTTGTGCAGTCCTTTGAGACATTTGTGATTTGGGGCTATATAAATAAACATTTATTGATTGATTGATTGAGATGCCCGAAACCACCTCATCTGGCCCCTTTCCATTTGCAAACATGCATTTTAAGTTCAAATGAAAACACACGATGCCGTATTTTGCGGAACATCGGGGCGCACCGGACTATAAGGCGCACTGCCGATGAAGGTATATTTTTAATATTTTTTAATATACATATATATACATATACACACACCGTATTTTTCAGACTATAAGTCGCAGTTTTTTTTTCCATAGTTTGGCCGGGGGTGTGACTTAAGTGCGAAATTATTAACACATTACCATAAAATATCAATGTGGAGGGGGCGTGGTCCAGGCGTCGCCTGTGGGCGGAGCATGTGCGGAAGCCGGCTACGAAGCAGCTGCAGGTGAGCGGATTACCCAGCTGGAACAGGTTGTCTGATCACCTGTCTCTCGATTTGAAGCAGCGTGAGGAGCCCGGAGGGAGGAGGGAGCCCAGAGAGACTGAGGGGGACGAGAGAGACTCAGTAGAAAGTAAAAACTCTGTAAACGTCTGGTAATCAAGCTTGATCCCGCAACCAGAAAGTGGGACAATTGAATAATATTATTTATCTCATTCGCAGAAGAGACGAAGAAAATGTCAGCAATCGTCACACACACGAAAAATACAGTATACATACAACAATGTTAATATTTGCTTACATGTCCCTTTGCGCCGACAATCTATCAAGGGGTGAAGTGAATTATATTTATATATCGCTTTTTCCTCAAGTGACTCAAAGCGCTTTACATAGTGAAACCCAATATCTAAGTTACATTTAAACCAGTGTGGGTGACATTGGGAGCAGGTGGGTAAAGTGTCTTGCCCAAGGACACAACGGTATTGACTTGGAAGGCGTAAGCGGGGATCGAACCTGCAACCCTCAAGTTGCTGGCACGGCCGCTCTACCAACCGAGCTAAACCAGGTTGCAGCTTCATAGCTTACCAAAGTCGTACTAAAACGTTTTTGAGCGCCGTGTGTAATGTTCTAATATTTTCAATGGAACATAAAAAAATGTTGGGGTTTACTTGAGTCAGATTGCAGTCCACTAGGGGTGTAACGGTACACTCCAGTGCGACGTATACGTTTTTTTCCTCCTGCGACGTATACTCCGGAGCGATTTATAATCCGAAAAATACGGTACATGTCGGGCTCCAGTACTGTGGAATGCCCTCCCGGTAACAGTTCGAGATGCCACCTCAGTAGAAGCATTTAAGTCTCACCTTAAAACTCATTTGTATACTCTAGCCTTTAAATAGACTCCTTTTTTAGACCAGTTGATCTGCCGTTTCTTTTCTTTTTCTTCTATGTCCCACTCTCCCTTGTGGAGGGGGTCCGGTCCGATCCAATGGCCATGTACTGCTTGCCTGTGTATTGGCTGGGGACATCGCTGCGCTGCTGATCCGCCTCCGCTTGGGATGGTTTCCTGCTGGCTCCGCTGTGAACGGGACTCTCGCTGCTGTGTTGGATCCGCTTTGGACTGGACTCTCGCGACTGTGTTGGATCCATTATGGATTGAACTTTCACAGTATCATGTTAGACCCGCTCGACATCCGTTGCTTTCCTCCTCTCCAAGGTTCTCATAGTCATTATTGTCACCGACGTCCCACTGGGTGTGAGTTTTCCTTGCCCTTATGTGGGCCTACCGAGGATGTCGTAGTGGTTTGTGCAGCCCTTTGAGACACTAGTGATTTAGGGCTATATAAGTAAACATTGATTGATTGATTGATAATAAATTGCCAAAAATTTCTACATTTCTGTTTTTTTTCCTGTCAAGATGGGGTGCCGAGCGTACATTAACGGAAAAAAAAAAAGAACTTTTTTGATTTTAGCAAATAGCTGCAATGAGACAAAGAGTAAAATGTTAAAAAAGCTGTCTAAACACTTATCGTACGCACGGTTAGCCCGGAAGTAATCTAGTCTGTAATATTACACAAGCTTAAAACACTGATTTTTATCTGTAAACTGTCAGATGGGGTCTTTAATGTATGTCGACGCTACAGAAAGTTTGTCAATAACGCTGCAATAAAGTAAAGGTCGTAAAATAATCGTCTGTGTACTTTGCTACTTAGTTTAGTCTTTATTTAAAGGGACAATGCACAGAAACAATTAGATCAAAGACAGATATGTTCTGTACCAGATTATGGCTAAATAGCATTTCCATCTGCAGTCCCTGACTTACTAAATTAAACGGATACAAAAATCATGCAATAAAATGATGACGATAAAATCATAGCATAGCATGTAATCAAATGAAGAAATGCCATAAAATACCCTTTCAAGGACACATACTTAATATACAACACAACCATACCTCATTTACATCATCACAAAGACAATACATGCTCTTGTTCACATCTGTCATCATTTGTAAAAACAACCTTGATTTTAACAGACACATCTCACAATTTACAACAAAAACACTGCCATGGATAAATATAATACACTTTAAGTTGATCTGTCAAACATAGTGCCCACCTTATTGACCGTGTGAGCAGCTTTGATTTCTCCAAAGACACTTTTTTAATTCAATCGTAAATGAAGTACTCATTGTACTGTCGGGAACAGTAACAATACACGGTAGATTGACGAAAATATACAAATAGGAAACGTATCTAGTCATCAAACATTCCGTTTTACGCACACGTGCACTGAAAAACGTAAAACGAAATTCAGCACCTCTCCCGAAAACCTCCCGGGACAAATTTTGTCCCGGAATTCAGGCGGAGCAGGAGGCTACGCCCCCTCCAGCTCCATGCGGGCCTGAGTGACGTTTATAAAGAGTGTGTCTGCCCAATGACGTTATAACTGTAGAATGATCGAGGGCGAGTTCTTGGTTTCTTATGTGGGTTTATTGTTAGGCAGTTTCATTAACGACCTCACAACGCGGTAAAACAACACACAACAACAGCAGTCCGTTTTCCATCTACCGTAAAGCAGTTTGTCTGCAAACAGCAATGTTGTGAAAATCTTAAACAGGACAATACTGCCATCTATTGGACATGCATATGGTTGGAAAAAAAAGGATGGGCAATTCAACCCTTAACTCAACAATGAGTAGATGAGTGTTATGTGTGTGTGAATGTGTAAATAAATGAACACTGAAATTCAAGTATTTCTTATATAAAATATGTATATATAACTAGAATTCACTAAAATTCAAGTATTTCTTTATATATATATATATATATATATATATATATATATATATATATAGTGTCCTGGGTATGACGTTATACTACATCCAGGCATGAGATCAATCAATCAATCAATGTTTACTTATATAGCCCTAAATCAGTAGTGTCTCAAAGGGCTGCACAAA
>NC_084613.1:9706300-9751300 GCF_033978795.1 Nerophis ophidion | reverse complement strand
AAGAGAGACAAAACTCAAATAGAATTTGAAAATCCAAGAAAATATTTGAAAGACTTGGTCTTCACTTGTTTAAATAAATGCATTTTTTTTTTACTTTGCTTCTTATAACTTTCAGAAAGACAATTTCAGAGAAAAAATACAAGCTTAAAAATGATTTTAGGATTTTTAAACACATATACCTTTTTAAATTCCTTCCTCTTTTTATTGTAAAGAATAATAAATACATTTTAATTTAATTCTTACATTTTAGCTTCTGTTTTTTCGACGAAGAATATTTGTGAAATATTTCTTCAAATTTGTTATGATTAAAATTCCCCAAAAATATTCTGGCAAATCTAGAAAATCTTTAGAATCAAATTTAAATCTTCTTTTAAATTTCCCTTTAAAATTTCTGTTCAGGAAAATCTAGAAGAAATTATGATTTGTCTTTGTTAGAAAAAAATCTTGGTCCAATTTGTTATATATTCTAACAAAGTGCAGATTGGATTTTAACCTATTTAAAACATGTCATCAAAATTCTAAAATTAATCTTAATCAGGACAAATTACTAATGATGTTCCAAAAATTATTTTTTACATTTTTTCAAAAATATTCAAATTAGCTAGTTTTTCTCTTCAATTTTTTCGGTTGAATTTTTAATTTTAAAGAGTCAAAATTGAAGATAAACTATGTTCCAAAATGTAATTTTCATTTTTTGGTGTTTTCTCCTCTTTTAAACCGTTCAATTAAGTGTTTTTTTCATCATTTATTCTCAACCAAAAATCTTCCGTAGAAGGAAAAAAAAATGTACGACGGAATAACAGACAGAAATACCCATTTTTTTGATGATATTTATCTGTTTCTATATATATTTATTGTGAGAAATCATTAAGATGATCAGTGTTTCCACAAAGATAAATATAATTAATAATAACAGAGTTAAAGGGTAAATTGAGCAAATTGGCTATTTCTGGCAATTTATTGAAGTGTGTATCAAACTGGTAGCCCTTGGCATTAATCAGTACCCAAGAAGTAGCTCTTGCTTTCAAAAAGGTTGCTGACCCCTGGGTTAGAGTGTAATATGATGGCGATACGACTCAAGTATACACCACCAACATGTTCTATGTTCCTTTGAAAATATTGAACATTACACACGGCGCTCAAAAATCTATCAAAATGTTTTAGTAGAATAGAATAGAATAGAGTTTTATTGTCATTATTGCAATGAACAGGTTCAAAGAACAACGAAATTGGAGCAGCTCCTCCTAAGGTGCATATACAATATGGTAGTATAAATTAAAAAAAATAATAATAATAATAAATAAATAAATAAATAAATAAATAAATAAAAAATAAATTTAAAAAAAAAGATAGAGATGACAGATGTATCTATGTATACATACATAAAACATTATTTCACATTGTAGTCCAAAAAAATAGAAAAACATTTAAACATTACACATGAGGACATGATGGACATATGGACACTCAGTGCCTGTTTAGTGCTACTATGGCTCTTGGGTAAAAGCTATTTTTTAGTCTATTGGTGCTCGCTTTTAGCACCCTGTAGCGTCTGCCTGAGGGTAGCAGTTCCAGGTGGCTGTGCCCGGGGTGGAATGGGTCTTTCAGGATGCTCTGTGCTTTCCTGAGACAGCGGGAGCTGTACAGGTCAGCCAGGGAGGGGAGGGGGCATCCGATTAACTTCTGGGCGGTCTTTATGACTCTCTGGAGCGCCGTTCTCTCTGCGGCCGTGCAGCTGCTGAACCACACGCAGATGCAGTAGGTCAGGATGCTCTCAATGGAGCACCGGTAGAAGGACACCAGCAGTTCCTGTGAGAGGTGGTTGTTCCTGACTATTCTCAGGAAGTGCAGTCTCTGGTGTGCCTTCTTGATGGTAGCCGTGGTGTTGGTGCTCCAGGATAGGTCGTTGGCCAGGTGGACTCCCAGGGAGCGGAAGTCGGAGACCCTCTCCACACAGTCACCACTGATGATCAGGGGCAGGATGTCCGTTTTTTTCCTCCTGAAGTCTATGACCAGCTCCTTGGTCTTGGAGGTGTTCAGGGCCAGGTTGTTGACTTTGCACCAATCCGACAGCTTCTCCACCTCATCCCGATATGCAGCCTCGTCTCCCTCCGAGATGAGCCCCACTACGGTGGTGTCATCCGCAAATTTGATGATGGAGTTGCTGGAGTGGGCAGGTGTCCAGTCGTATGTGTAGATGGAGTAGAGAAGGGGGCTCAGCACGCAGCCTTGTGGAGAGCCGGTACTGAGGTGCAGGCTTGATGACATGTGGCGACCCAACTGCACCCTCTGGGGGCGGTTGGATAAGAAGTCCTTAATCCACATGCAGATGGAGTTCGAGAGACCCAGGTCTGACAGTTTGGACACCAGTCTATCAGGAATAATGGTGTTAAATGCCGAGCTATAATCCACAAAAAGCAGCCGCACGTAGCTTCCCCCCGTCTCCAGGTGACCCAGGGAGGAGTGTAGGGCTGTGGCGATGGCGTCCTCTGTGGACCTGTTGGCTCTGTAGGCAAACTGGTGTGGGTCGAGCTCGGGAGGGAGGACTGAGGTGATATGGGTCCGTACCAGCTTCTCGAAGCACTTCATAGCTATAGGTGTAAGTGCAACTGGACGGTAGTCATTCAGACATCTGACAGAGTTCTTCTTCGGCACCGGGATTATTGTGGAGGTCTTCAGGCATGATGGGATGACGGCCTGGGAGAGGGACTGGGTGAAGATCTTCGTAAATACTCCGGCCAGCTGGTCTGCACAGTCTCTTAGTACCTGTCCCGGGACTCCATCTGGGCCCGTAGCCTTCCTCGGGTTCACTGCCTTCAGCGTGCGTCTCACCTCATGCTCCTCCAGTATAAGGGTGCAGCTGCTGTGGGTGTTGGGTGGAACTGTTGTGACGGCTGCAGGTGTTTTTCTCTCAAATCGGGCGAAGAAGCTGTTTAACTCCCCCGCTCGAGAGGCGTCGCCGTCAGCCGAAGGGTTACTGGGTCTGAAGTTGGTCATGTCTTTTATTCCTTTCCATACCTCCTTGGTGTTGTTGCTCTGCAGGTGGGCTTCCATTTTCCTCCTATGTTCGGCTTTTGCCTCTTTGATGCCTCTCTTCAGATTGGCTCTGGCAGCACTGTAGAGTGCCAGGTCCTGCGCTTTGAAGGCACTGTCTCTCTCTTTGAGTAAGCCCTGGACTGTTTTTGTCATCCAGGGCTTCCTGTTGGGGTAGACTCGGATGCGCTTGTCCACTGTGACAGTGTCTATGCAGTGTTTGATGTACCCCAGGACTGCTTCTGTGTACTGCTCCAAGTCTGGGTTTTCAAAAACTGACCAGTCTGTTGTATCAAAGCAGTCCTGCAGCTGTTCCATGGCTCCCTCCGGCCATGTTTTGACCGTTTTGGTTGTGATAGGAGCACTTTTTCTTATTGGTGTGTAAGCTGGCAAAAGGAGCAGGGATATGTGGTCAGACTTGCCTAATTGGGGAAGTTGTTTGGCTCTATATCCTTTTTTTATGTTGGAATAGACTTTGTCCAGTGTGTTAGCTCCCCTCGTAGCACACTTCACATGCTGGTGAAGTTTGGGGAGCACTTTTTTCAGGTCGACATGATTAAAGTCCCCCGCTATGATGTGGATGCCGTCGGGATATTTGTTCTGTTGTGCACTGATTGTATCGTGCAACAGAGCTAGCGCCGTGCTAGCGTTAGCATCGGGAGCTATATACACGTTTGTGATCAGGACAGCAGAGTGCTCCCTGGCTAGATGGAAGGGTCGGCATTTAACTGTAAAATATTCCAGATCTTGGGAACAGTGGCTGTTAACTACCTTTGAATCAGAAGTCCACTTGTTGTTTAGGTAGGTTAGCAGTCCACCCCCACGCCGCTTGCCGGAAGACACTGCGTTTCTGTCCTGTCTGTGTGCTGTGTGACCGGTTACTCTATGCTAGCGTCGGGTATTGAGGACGTTAGCCAGGTTTCCGTAAACAATAGGGCGCAGCTGTCCATCACAGTGTTTTGTGCTACACGGAGCCTCACTTCGTCCATCTTGTCCTCTTCACCATGAGGAGCGAGCGACCTCGCATTAGCCAGGAATAGACTTGGGATCGGTGGTCTGTTTGGGTTCATTTTTAGTCTGGCTAACACGCCGCCCCTTCGCCTCCGCCTCCTCCTCGCCGGGCACAGTAGCCATGGAGCTCCAGGGCTACGTGCTAACTCCTCTGGGATGTTGTGTCGGCTTGTAAAATCCACCGAAATAGTCTGCTCAGACCGCAATCCAATCTCCAACAAATCGTTTCGGCTGTACATAACCTTCGCCAGCAAGTTGCTGACTGGGCTAGTAATAAACTATATAAAAACAATAAAAACAATGCACCTAAGGGAGAGCCTGAAACGTCGCGTCCATGCGCGCCGCCATTTTTACGACTCTGGTAAGCTATGAAGCCACACCGCTTGATGGATTGTACTGTGCTTCAACATGGGAGTATTATTATGGTGTGGGTACTTCTCTTACCTTCTGCTACCTGCTGATCTGTATTTGGGATCTGCATAAATCCTGAAAAATTGCGTACATGACGACGCCGTTGTCGATTAAGCTTCTTCTTTTTCTATATCTTGATGTTATGGGACATTCATCCTCCGCTGTTGCCATTTCTAATATAAAGTAGTGTAAAGTTCTTACTTATATCTGTCAGTAAACTCGCTGTGAAAGCGCTAAAACATACCGGTGTAGTGAGTTGACATTATCCACCCAAGGAACTTTAGTTATCAGAGATGTTTTTTCACGGGACACATGTATGACTTTTGAAGTATCCACGTATTTTTTTTCTAGGGACATCTGGAATCTGTCCTTGAAGGGGGGGGGTACTGTTATCATGCTGCCCGTTATCATGTTCTGTTTGTTTTTTGGACTCCCTCAGTTCCTGTTTTCTCTGCACCCTTGAGTTTGTTTTTTTGGTTGGTGTTCGGGACGCTCACTCTGGTTCCTGAGTACTAATCAAAGCACTATTTAATTCAACTTTTCCCAGTTAGTCAGTCTGGCTTCCTAACTTGCTTTATGCAACAGTCGCCGACAGTTTTGATTCCTGCTAGCTTCCACGCTAGGCTCTTTTGCCTTCTGTGCAATTAGCAGGTTTTTGTTTGTTTCTGTCTCATTTATTTTCCAAAATAAATCATTTTCTACCTGCACGCTTTGTCCGGAGTCCGTCTGCATCCTGGGAGAACAAACCCCTGCGTCACCACGCGACCCGGTCGTCAAAATTTGAAGTGTAAAAATGCCATTTCATCCTTTGGCTTCACTGGAAATTTTGCGCCGCCCCACAATGCTGTGCCTGATCAAATCTGCTTAGCAACAAGAAAGAAAAGGTGTCTGAGAAATTATATTCATCCATGTTGCTGCTTAAACTCTATTTTAGGTGTAAAAATAACAGTTTTGGATGACTTTGAGTATTTTTTTCTTCATTGGAAATTTTACGCCACATCACAATGTTGTGCCCTACGACATCTGACGAGCAACAAGAAAAAAAAAAAAAGAATCTAGGAAATTCTACCCATCTATGTTGCTGCTTAAATTCCATGTTAACTGTAAAAATAACAGTTTTTTGATGACCTTGAGTGTTTTTGTCCATCCATCCATCCATTTCCTACCGCTTATTCCCTTTCGGGGTCACGCGGTGGCGCTGGCGACTATCTCAGCTACAATCGGGCGGAAGGCAGGGTACACCCTGGACAAGTCGCCACCTCATCGCATTGGAAATTTTGTGCCACCCCACAATGTTGTGAAATCTTCCTAGCAACAAGCAATAAAACGTATCTGAGATATTCTACCAATCTATGTTGCTGCTTAAATTCTCTTTTAGCTGTAAAATAATAGTTTTTGATGACCTTGAGGGGGTTTTTTTGTCTTTATTGGAAATTTTACGCCTTACAATGCGTTAATAGCGGCATCTGGAAGCGGTCTGAAATCAACTGAAAGAGTGTGTTATGTTTTACTAAGAGGAGATGACGGCAGACTAACACCAGGTGGCAGTACTGTCAAAAGATTTATTTTTATATAAAGTAAATATATATATATATAATAAGAATATAAACAATATTAATGAATAAACCAAGGAAATGAAGTGTGACAAAAACACAAGTGTGTATGGTGTAAGGCTGTGTGTGTAGATTAGCTGTGGTGTGTCTTACCGAAATGTTGACGTGAGCGAAGGAACGCGGAAGTCCGTGGGAAAACATGTCCAAGCGGGAGGTCGAGAAGCCAAAAGGCAGTCCGGGGGGGGGGGGGGGGGGGGGGGGGGGGGGCAAGGGGAACAACAGGGGATCACAGGAGACACGGGGAGTGCTGCAGGAAGACAACAGGAGCATCAGACATAACAGGGGAAGAGCGAGTAGGCAGGATGGAAGCCAGATACAGAATGCTTACTCAGGTACAGAAGGCTATAATCCGGCCAGTGATGGCAGGTTGTCCAGGTTTATGAAGGTAGCTCCGTCATTACCGTCAGGTGTGAAAATTGCCGGTGATTGATTGCAGCTGACGTGGGCGTGTCCCGAGGTGCGCACAGACGGACAAACGGCGCTGGCAGGAGTCCGAACCGTAACAGAGTGAGCTTAATTAGTATGAAAACAACCCCCTTATGGCAGCTCCCTCCATCAGTGTGTGAATGTGTGTGTGAATGGGTAAATGTGGAAGTAGTGTCAAAGCGCTTTGAGTACCTTGAAGGTAGAAACGCTCTATACAAGTACAACCCATTTATCATTTATTTATTTACCAAAGCTTTGGGAGACCAGCCCTTACAATGCGTTAATGGCGGCAATCTGGAAGCGGTCTGAAAATCAAACGTAAAGATTCATCTTAATTAGTATGAAAAGAGCCCCCTTATAATCCGGTGCGTTCTGTGGTCCGGAAGATATGGTAAAACACATTTAATACGGGACCGAAGGAGCGCTGCAAGTCCACAGGTGAGTACAAGTTGTATGGGACGGCGTGGCGCAGTGGGAGAGTGGCCGTACGGAACCAGAGGGTCCCTGGTTCAGTCCCCACCTAGTACCAACTTGTCACGTCCGTAGTGTCCTGAGCAAGACACTTCACCCTTGGTCCTGATGGGTGCTGGTTAGTGCCTTGCATGGCAGCTCCCTCCATCAATGTGTGAATGTGTGTGTGAATGAGTAAATGTGGAAGTAGTGTCAAAGTGCTTTGAGTACCTTGTAGGTAGAAAAGCGCTATACAAGTACAACCCAGGCTTCACGGTGGCAGAGGGGTTAGTGCGTCTGCCTCACAATACGAAGGTTCTGCAGTCCTGGGTTCAAATCCAGACTCGGGATCTTTCTGTGTGGAGTTTGCATGTTCTCCCCGTGGATGCGTGGGTTCCCTCCGGGTACTCCGGCTTCCTCCCACTTCCAAAAACATGCACCTGGAGATAGGTTGATTGGCAACACTAAAATTGGCCCGAGAGTGTGAATGATGTCTGTCTAATCTGTGTTGGCCCTGCGATGAGGTGGCGACTTGTCCAGAGTGTACCCCGCCTTCCGCCCGATTGTAGCTGAGATAGGCGCCAGCGCCCCCCGCGACCCCAAAAGGGAATGAGCGGTAGAAATGGATGGATGGAAGTACAACCCATTTATCATTTATTTATTTACCAAAGCTTTAGGAGACCAGCCCTTACAATGCGTTAATGGCGGCATCTGGAAGCGGTCTGAAAATCAAACGGAAAGAGTCATCTTAATTAGTATGAAAAGAGCCCCCTTATAATCCGGTGCGCCCTATGGTCCGGAAGATATGGTAAAACACATTTAATACGGGACCGAAGGAGCGCTGCAAGTCCACAGGTGAGTACAAGTTGTATGGGACGGCGTGGCGCAGTGGGAGAGTGGCCGTACGGAACCAGAGGGTCCCTGGTTCAGTCCCCACCTAGTACCAACTTTGTCACGTCCGTAGTGTCCTGAGCAAGACACTTCACCCTTGGTCCTGATGGGTGCTGGTTAGTGCCTTGCATGGCAGCTCCCTCCATCAATGTGTGAATGTGTGTGTGAATGAGTAAATGTGGAAGTAGTGTCAAAGTGCTTTGAGTACCTTGTAGGTAGAAAAGCGCTATACAAGTACAACCCAGGCTTCACGGTGGCAGAGGGGTTAGTGCGTCTGCCTCACAATACGAAGGTTCTGCAGTCCTGGGTTCAAATCCAGACTCGGGATCTTTCTGTGTGGAGTTTGCATGTTCTCCCCGTGGATGCGTGGGTTCCCTCCGGGTACTCCGGCTTCCTCCCACTTCCAAAAACATGCACCTGGAGATAGGTTGATTGGCAACACTAAAATTGGCCCGAGAGTGTGAATGATGTCTGTCTAATCTGTGTTGGCCCTGCGATGAGGTGGCGACTTGTCCAGAGTGTACCCCGCCTTCCGCCCGATTGTAGCTCAGATAGGCGCCAGCGCCCCCCGCGACCCCAAAAGGGAATGAGCGGTAGAAATGGATGGATGGAAGTACAACCCATTTATCATTTATTTATTTACCAAAGCTTTAGGAGACCAGCCCTTACAATGCGTTAATGGCGGCATCTGGAAGCGGTCTGAAATCAAACGGAAAGAGTCATCTTAATTAGTATGAAAAGAGCCCCCTTATAATCCGGTGCGCCCTATGGTCCAGAAGATATGGTAAAACACATTTAATACGGGACCGAAGGAGCGCTGCAAGTCCACAGGTGAGTACAAGTTGTATGGGACGGCGTGGCGCAGTAGAAGAGTGGCCGTACGGAACCCGGGGGTCCCTGGTTCAGTCCCCACCTAGTACCAACTTCGTCACGTCCGTTGTGTCCTGAGCAAGACACTTCACCCTTGCTCCTGATGGGTGCTGGTTAGTGCCTTGCATGGCAGCTCCCTCCATCAGTGTGTGAATGTGTGTGTGAATGGGTAAATGTGGAAGTAGTGTCAAAGTGCTTTGAGTACCTTGAAGATAGAAAAGCGCTATACAAGTACAACCCAGGCTTCACGGTGGCAGAGGGGTTAGTGCGTCTGCCTCACAATACGAAGGTTCTGCAGTCCTGGGTTCAAATCCAGGCTCGGGATCTTTCTGTGTGGAGTTTGCATGTTCTCCCCGTGGATGCGTGGGTTCCCTCCGGGTACTCCGGCTTCCTCCCACTTCCAAAAACATGCACCTGGGGATAGGTTGATTGGCAACACTAAAATTGGCCCTGGTTTGTGAATGTGAGTGTGAATGTTGTCTGTCTATCTGTGTTGGCCCTGCGATGAGGTGGCGACTTGTCCAGAGTGTACCCCGCCTTCCGCCCGATTGTAGCTGAGATAGGCGCCAGCGCCCCCCGCGACCCCCAAAAGGGAATGAGCGGTAGAAATGGATGGATGGAAGTACAACCCATTTATCATTTATTTATTTACCAAAGCTTTAGGAGACCAGCCCTTACAATGCGTTAATAGCGGCATCTGGAAGTGGTCTGAAAATCAAACGGAAAGAGTCATCTTAATTAGTATGAAAAGAGCCCCCTTATAATCCGGTGCGTTCTGTGGTCCGGAAGATATGGTAAAACACATTTAATACGGGACCGAAGGAGCGCTGCAAGTCCACAGGTGAGTACAAGTTGTATGGGACGAAGTGGCGCAGTGGGAGAGTGGCCGTACGGAACCCGAGGGTCCCTGGTTCAGTCCCCACCTAGTACCAACTTCGTCACGTCCGTTGTGTCCGGAGCAAGACACTTCACCCTTGCTCCTGATGGGTGCTGGTTGGCGCCTTGCATGGCAGCTCCCTCCATCAGTGTGTGAATGTGTGTGTGAATGGGTAAATGTGGAAGTAGTGTCAAAGCGCTTTGAGTACCTTGAAGGTAGAAAAGCGCTATACAAGTACAACCCAGGCTTCACGGTGGCAGAGGGGTTAGTGCGTCTGCCTCACAATACGAAGGTTCTGCAGTCCTGGGTTCAAATCCAGGCTCGGGATCTTTCTGTGTGGAGTTTGCATGTTCTCCCCGTGGATGCGTGGGTTCCCTCCGGGTACTCCGGCTTCCTCCCACTTCGAAAAACATGCACCTGGGGATAGGTTGATTGGCAACACTAAAATTGGCCCTAGTGTGTGAATGTGAGTGTGAATGTTGTCTGTCTATCTGTGTTGGCCCTGCGATGAGGTGGCGACTTGTCCAGAGTGTACCCCGCCTTCCGCCCGATTGTAGCTGAGATAGGCGCCAGCGCCCCCCGCGACCCCAAAAGGGAATGAGCGGTAGAACATGGATGGATGGAAGTACAACCCATTTATCATTTATTTACCAAAGCTTTAGGAGACCAGCCCCTTACAATGCGTTAATAGCGGCATCTGGAAGTGGTCTGAAAATCAAACGGAAAGAGTCATCTTAATTAGTATGAAAAGAGCCCCCTTATAATCCGGTGCGTTCTGTGGTCCGGAAGATATGGTAAAAACACATTTAATACGGGACCGAAGGAGCGCTGCAAGTCCACAGGTGAGTACAAGTTGTATGGGACGGCGTGGCGCAGTGGGAGAGTGGCCCTACGGAACGCGAGGGTCCCTGGTTCAGTCCCCACCTAGTACCAACTTCGTCACGTCCGTTGTGTCCTGAGCAAGACACTTCACCCTTGCTCCTGATGGGTGCTGGTTAGTGCCTTGCATGGCAGCTCCCTCCATCAGTGTGTGAATGTGTGTGTGAATGGGTAAATGTGGAAGTAGTGTCAAAGCGCTTTGAGTACCTTGAAGGTAGAAAAGCGCTATACAAGTACAACCCATTTATCATTTATTTATTTACCAAAGCTTTAGGAGACCAGCCCTTACAATGCGTTAATGGCGGCATCTGGAAGTGGTCTGAAAATCAAACGGAAAGAGTCAGCTTAATTAGTATGAAAACAGCCCTCTTATAATCCAGTGCGCCCTGTGGTCCGGAAGATAAGGTAAAGCATGTTTAATACGGGACCGCAGGAGCGCTACAAGCCCACAGGTGAGTGCTGAGCGTACATAAAGGGAAAAAAAACGAGACATTTCCTGTTATTTCATTATTAACTTTAATATGTGACAGCACATTTGTCATAATAAATAACCATTATTATTATTATTGCTCTCTCTAGTCCGTCCGTGTTACACATCGTGCTGGCGGGACAGTGCAGGAGAAAGACGGCGTTTCCTTCGTGGTGGAAACGCGACACGGAGCCAATACTTTTAAGTGGTTCTGAAGAGACGACATCCACAACTAACGAGGGGCCCTTCTAACCAGGTGCCACGACACGGAGATATTTACACGAGGCCGTCAAAGCACGGCAGGTATCAGTGAAGTCTTTGTCCATCAGAGTGGACATCCAGTGGAGCGAGTCCGGCCCGGGGAGACATTAAACTGAGAGATTTGGCCATGCGTGCGTTTCCTCTGGGGGTTCAAGAGCGTGCAAGAAGCGGTTCATCACGTTAAAAAGGTAGACAACAACTTGACTTGTTACAGCTTAGGGACATTCTAGACTTGGTTCTCATCTTTGAGTAAGGAGAAGCATTCGGTACTACTCCACGGTGCTACAAACCCCTAAACCAGTGAAGTAGTCACGGTGTGTAAATGGTAAATAAAAACAGAATACCATGATTTGCAAATTTTTTTCAACCTATATTCAATTGAATAGACTGCAAAGACAAGGTATTTAACGTTCCAACTGGTAAACTTTGTTGTCTTTTGCAAATATTAGCTCATTTGGAATTTGATGCCTGAAACATGTTTCAAAAAAGCTGGCACAGGTGGCAAAAAAGACGGAGAAAGTTGAGGGATGCTCATCAAACACTTATGTTTGGATCGTCCCACAGGTGAACGGGCTGATTGGGAACAGGCGGGTATAAAAGCAGCTTCCGTGAAATGCTCAGTCATTCACAAACAAGGACGGGGCGGAGGGTCACCACTTTGTCAACAAAACCTGAGAAAATTGTTTAAGAAGAACATTTCTCAACCAGCTATTGCAAGGAATTTAGGGATTTCACCATCTACGCTCCGTAATATAGTCAAAAGTTTCAAAAAATCTGGAGAAATCACTGCACGTAAGCGATGATACTACGAACCATGGATGCATCTAAAAGCGACGTCGGTGTGTAAAGGATATCGCCACACGGGCTCAGGAACACTTCGGAAAACCACTGTCAGTAACAACAGTCGGTCGCTACATCTGCAAGTGCAAGTTAAAACTCTACTATGCAAAGCCAAAGCCATTTATCAACAACACCCGGAAACGCCGCCGGCTTCTCTGGGCCCGAGCTCATCTAAGATGGACTGATGCAAAGTGGAAAAATATTCTGTGGTCCCGACTAGAGTCCACATTTCAAATTGTTTTTGGAAACTGTGGACGTCGTGTCCTCCGGAACGAAGAGGGAAAGAACCATCCGGATTGTTCTGGGCGCGAAGTGGAAAAGCCTGCATGTGTGATGGTATGGGGGTGTATCAGTGCCCAAGGCATGGGTAACTTACCATTAATGCTGAAAAAGGTACATACAGCTTTTGAAGCAATATATGTTGCCATCCAAGCAATATTAGCATGGACGCCCCTGCTTATTTCAGCAAGACGATGCCATTACCATTTACACAACGTGACAACTTCACTGGTTTTGGGGTTTGCACATAATACAAGTGCATTGACGTCCCAAAGATGTAAACGTCCAGGCTGCTAAGCCGTCACACCCCCTATTGGTTTTAGCGTACACAAGCGAGGAAAACAAACAATGTGACCGCAGTCCCGGGAGTTTTGTTGTTGTTTTTTTTTTTTCCCACAGTGAAATGACACAAACGACTACTTCCTGGAGCAAAACACAAGTGTGATGACATTTACATCAGGGAACAAGGCAAAAGGTTTGGACCGTTATGTCAACAAAACCTGAGAAAATTGTTTAAGAAGAACATTTCTCAACCAGCTATTGCAAGGAATTTAGAGATTTCACCATCTACGCTCCGTAATATAGTCAAAAGTTTCAGAAAATCTGGAGAAATCACCGCACGTAAGCGATGATACTACGAACCATGGATGCCTCAGGCGGTACTGCATCAAAAAGCGACATCGGTGTGTAAAGGATATCACCACACGGGCTCAAGAACACTTCGGAAAACCACTGTCAGTAACAACAGTCGGTCGCTACATCTGCAAGTGCAAGTTAAAACTCTACTATGCAAAGCCAAAGCCATTTATCAACAACACCCGAAAACGCCGCCGGCTTCGCTGGGCCCGAGCTCATCTAAGATGGACTGATGCAAAGCGGAAAAGTATTCTGCGGTCCCGACTAGAGTCCAACATATGTTGCCATCCAAGCAATGTTAGCATGGACGCCCCTGCTTATTTCAGCAAGACGATGCCATTACCATTTACACAACGCGACAACTTCACTGGTTTTGGGGTTTGTACATAATACAAGTGCATTGATGTCCCAAAGATGTAAACGTCCAGGCTGCTAAGCCGTCACACCCACTATTGGTTTTAGCGTACACAAGCGAGGAAAACAAACAATGTGACCGCAGTCCCGGGAGTTTTGTTGTTGTTTTTTTTTCCCCACAGTGAAATGACACAAAGGACTACTTCCTGGAGAAAAACACAAGTGTGATGACATTTACATCAGGGAACAAGGCAAAAGGTTTGGACCGTTATGTCAACAAAACCTGAGAAAATTGTTTAAGAAGAACATTTCTCAACCAGCTATTGCAAGGAATTTAGGGATTTCACCATCTACGCTCCGTAATATAGTCAAAAGTTTCAGAAAATCTGGAGAAATCACCGCACGTAAGCGATGATACTACGAACCATGGATGCCTCAGGGGGTACTGCATCAAAAAGCGACGTCGGTGTGTAAAGGATATCGCCACACGGGCTCAGGAACACTTCGGAAAACCACTGTCAGTAACAACAGTCGGTCGCTACATCTGCAAGCGCAAGTTAAAACTCTACTATGCAAAGCCACAGCCATTTATCAACAACACCCGAAAACGCCGCCGGCTTCGCTGGGCCCGAGCTCATCTAAGATGGACTGATGCAAAGTGGAAAAGTATCATGCGGTTCCGACTAGAGTCCACATTTCAAATTGTTTTTGGAAACTGTGGACGTCGTGTCCTCCGGAACGAAGAGGGAAAGAACCATCCGGATTGTTCTGGGCGCAAAGTGGAAAAGCCAGCATGTGTGATGGTATGGGGGTGTATTAGTGCCCAATGCTGAAAAGGTACATACAGCTTTTGAAGCAACATATGTTGTCATCCAAGCAAGGTTAACATGGACGCCCCTGCTTATTTCAGCAAGACGATGCCATTACCATTTACACAACGCGACAACTTCACTGGTTTTGGGGTTTGTACATAATAAAAGTGCATTGATGTCCCAAAGATGTAAACGTCCAGGCTGCTAAGCCGTCACACCCACTATTGGTTTTAGCGTACACAAGCGAGGAAAACAAACAATGTGACCGCAGTCCCGGGAGTTTTGTTGTTGTTTTTTTTTTCCACAGTGAAATGACACAAAGGACTACTTCCTGGAGCAAAACACAAGTGTGATGACATTTACATCAGGGAACAAGGCAAAAGGTTTGGACCGTTATGTTACAGCACGCCAGAGTTCCACCCACGTCCCCGTCGGTGGGGGCGGGGTCAGAGCGCCACACCTTTGACCAGAGAGCTTTCCAGCGTGACGGTGAACTCGTTGAGCGTGTGCAGGATGCGGGAGAGCGAGTGCGTGGCGGAGCGGTCCCGCATCAGAGCGCCGTCTTCGTAGGTCCGCGCCGTTAGGGGACACTCGGCCAGCAGGGGGAGCCACTGGGAGAGGAGGCGGTCCCTGAGAGGACGTCGACAAACAAAACGACATTCTTAAGAAGTGAGACATTTTTACTCAACGACAAGGCGCACTTCAAATCCTTTTATTTTCTCTAAAACGGACAGTGCGCCAAATGTACGGAATAATTCCGGTTGTACTTACCGACCTGGAAGCTGTTATATTTGGTACATGGTGTAATGATAAGTGTGGTAGATGGCATCCACACATAAGAGGTACGTGTAGAGCCAAGCAGGGCTTTACTTCAACATGTAAACCAGGAGTCACCAGAGCTACTTCTTGGGTACTGATTAATGCGAAGGGCTACCAGTTTGATACACACTTAAATAAATGGCCAGAAATAGCCAATTTGCTCAATTTACCTTTAATAAATAAATATATATATATAAAAAAAAATGGGTGTTTCTGTCTGTCATTCCGCCGTGCATTTTTTTTCCTTTTACGGAAGGTTTTTTTGTAGAGAATAAATCAGGGGTAGGGAACCTGTGGCTCTTTTGATGACTGCACCTGGCTCTCAGATAAATCTTAGCTGACATTGCTTAACACGATAAGTAATGAATAATTCCGCTGGCAATCACAGTGTCAAAAATAATGTTCAAAATATAAAACATTCTGATGTATTTTCATCCATCCATCCGGTTTCTACCGCACCAGTTCAAGAAGTCGGATTAATGTTAAGAAGTATTTGATTTATTTTTGGTTAGCCTCAGAATAACAATGTTATTACAAAGAATAAGAGACTTATTATACTCTAAAAATGTTGTTTTTTTTCTTAAAAATGCATGCAAATAGTTGTATTTAGTGTTTAAAAAAAATAATTATATGGCTCTCACAGAAATACTTTAAAAAATATTTGGCTTGTTTGGCTCTCCCAGCCAAAAAGGTTCCCGACCCCTGGAATAAATGATGAAAAAAACACTTAATTGAGCGGTTTAAAAGAGGAGAAAACACGAAAAAAATGAAAATTTGATTTTGTAACATAGTTTATCTACAATTTCGACTCTTTAAGATTCAACCGAAAAAAATGAAGGGAAAAACTAGCTAATTCGAATATTTTTTTTAAAAATTTAAAAAAATAATTTATGGAACATCATTAGTAATTTTTTCTGATTAAGATTAATTTTAGAATTTTGATGACATGTTTTAAATAGGTTAAAATCCAATCTGCATTATGTTAGAATATATAACAAATTGGACCAAGCTATATTTCTAACAAAGACAAAATATTATTTCTTCTAGATTTTCCAGAACAAAAATGTTAAAAGAAATTCAAAAGACTTTGAAATAAGATTTAAATTCGATTCTACAAATTTTCTAGATCTGCCAGAATATTTGAATTTTAATCATAATAAGTTTGAAGAAATGATTCACAAATATTGTTTGTCAAAAAAGCAGAAGCTAAAATGAAGAATCAAATGAAAATGTATTTATTATTCTTTACAATAAAAAAAAAATTTGAACATTGATTTAAATTGTCAGGAAAGAAGAGGAAGGAATTTAAAAGGTAAAAAGGTATATGTGTTTAAAAATCCTAAAATCATTTTTAAGCTTGTATTTTTTCTCTAAAATTGTCTTTCTGAAAGTTATAAGAAGCAAAGTAAAAAAATAAATGCATTTATTTAAACAAGTGAAGACCAAGTCTTTCAAATATTTTCTTGGATTTTCAAATTCTATTTGAGTTTTGTCTCTTTTAGAATTAAAAATGTAGAGCAAAGCGAGACCAGCTTGCTAGTCAATAAATACAATTTAAAAAAATAGAGGCAGCTCACTGGTAAGTGCTGCTATTTGAGCTATTTTTAGAACAGGCCAGCGGGCGACTCATCTGGTCCTTACGGGCGACCTGGTGCCCGCGGGCACCGCCTTGGTGACCCCTGTTGTAAACAGTACAGTACATGTACTTTATTATCATACATGCAAGTATTTTATGGGTATAAAACATGTAAACAGTACAGTACATGTACTTTATTATCATACATGCAAGTATTTTATGGGTATAAAACATGTAAACAGTACAGTACATGTACTTTATTATCATACATGCAAGTATTTTATGGGTATAAAACATGTAAACAGTACAGTACATGTACTTAATCATATTTGTAACTCTCTTATGGGTATAAAACATGTAAACCAGGGGTGTCCAAACTTTTTCCACTGAGGGCCGCACACTGAAATATCAAAGCAAACTGGGGCCATTTTGATATTTTTTATTTTAAAAACCAATACAATATATGTATGAAAATAAACATTTAGGCCTGCACTCAGGCTTAATCCTGGTGACACCAAAGGGTTTTGGTCAAAAATATATAAAAAATGTGTCATTATTCAGTATTATTATTATGATAGGCTTAAATCTCTAGATCAACATTAGGTCTATCTGTCAATATAACATTAAAAAAAAAAAAGTTGTATGCTCTTTTTGTCAAAGAAAACCATTTTTTTAATAGAAAAAACACAAAATATGCAATATTTTCACCCAATAACATTTTTAAGTGGAATATTTTAGATTATATAATAAGTGTAGCTTTAAAAATATAATAAGTCATAACAACACTGATTTTAATTCACTATTATTTTTTTGAGCAATGGCACTTAAAAAAAAAATCCCACTAAAATAATTGGGGATCCAAAACGGTCCTATTCATTAAAGTGTTAAAAAAAGCAATTATATTTTTTTTGTTTACTTTTAACACAATAATCTCAAGATCAACTTCAGATCTATTGTCAACTTTAAGTATTAATGTTGTTTATGTGTTTTGATTGTTCGTTTTAAAATAAAAACTTATGGCAAACACAAAATATGCAGCATTTTAACCCAAAAATATTTAATGTGATGTAATCGGAGCCTTGAATAGGTCAATAATTCATAATGACATTGATTTTAATTTGTTATTTTTTTAAAGAAATAAACAGCCTGCATGGCAGCTTTGTGTTATTAGAGTCAAAATTGCAACATTTTCTTGTTAAATTTCACCTGTTTGCTCTTTTATACCACTGTTTATTTTTTTCAATCGTAATTTTAGAATGTGCCGTTAAAAAATTCCCTGTGGGCCGCACATTGAACACCCTTTAGGTAAACAATACTGTAGGTACTTCATTATCAAATATATAACTATCTTATGGATATAAAAGGTAATTAAACATGTAAACAGTACAGTAGATGTACTTCATTATCTTATATGTAAGTATTTTATGGATAAAAATCATGTAAACAGTACTGTATGTACTTTATTATCAAACTCTGTATGTAACTCTTTTATGGGTACAAAACATGTAAACAATACTGTAGGTACTTTATGATCATATATATATATAACTATCTTATGGTGGAGCATAATATGTATATATATATATATATATATATATATATATTTTTTTTTTTTTTATTTATTTTATTTGTATTTATTATTATTATTATTATTTTTTTTAACAATTATTTTAAACATGGCTGTGCAGCACTTTGGAAACGTTATTGTTGTTTAAATGTGCTATATAAATAAAGTGGATTGGATTGGATTATGGGTATAAAACACGTAAACAGTACTCTATGTACTTTATTAGCAAATATGTAATAATTTTTTGGGTATAAAAGGTACTTCAACAAGTAAACAGTACAGTATATGTACTTCATTATCATATATGCAAATATTTTATGGGTACAAAACATGTAAACAATACTGTAGGTACTTTATTATCAAATATATAACCATCTTATGGATATAAAAGGTAATTCAACATGTAAACAGTACAGTATATGTACTTCATTATCATATATGTAAGTATTTTATGGATAAAAATCATGTAAACAGTACTGTATGTACTTTATTATCAAACTCTGTATGTAACTCTTTTATGGGTACAAAACATGTAAACAATACTGTAGGTGCTTTATTATCAAATATGTAATTATTTTTTGGGTATAAAAGGGACTTTAACAGGTAAAAAGTACAGTATATGTAGTTCATAATATATAAGTATTTTAATGGGTATAAAACATGTAAACAGTACTGTTACTACCTTATTATCATATATGTAACTATCTTAATATGGATATAAAAGGTACTTCAACATGTAAACAGAACAGTATATGTGCTTCATTATCATAAATGTAAGTATTTTATGGGTACAAAACATGCAAACAATACTGTAGGTACTTTATTATCATATATGTAACTATCTTATCCGTATAAAACATGTAAACAGTACTCTAGATACAATATGTAACTATCTTATGGGTATAAAGGATACTTCAACATGTAAAGAGTACAGTATAAGTACAAACCCCGTTTCCATATGAGTTGGGAAATTGTGTTAGATGTAAATATAAACGGAATACAATGATTTGCAAATCCTTTTCAACCCATATTCAGTTGAATATGCTACAAAGACAAGATATTTGGTGTTCAAACTCATAAACTTTGGGTTTTTTTTGCAAATAATAATTAACTTAGAATTTCCTGGCTGCAACATTTGCCAAAGTAGTTGGGAAAGGGCATGTTCACTGTGTTACATCACCTTTTCTTTTAACGACACTCAATAAATGTTTGGGAACTGAGGAAACTAATTGTTGAAGCTTTGAAAGTGGAATTCTTTCCCTTTCTTGTTTTATGTAGAGCTTCAGTCGTTCAACAATCCGGGGTTTCCGCTGTCCTATTTTACGCTTCATTTGCGCCACACATTTTCAACGGGACACAGGTCTGGACTGCAGGCGGGCCAGGAAAGTACCCGCACTCTTTTTTACGAAGCCACGCTGTTGTAACACATGCTGAATGTGGCTTGGCATTGTCTTGCTGAAATAAGCAGGGGCGTCCATGAAAAAGTCGGCGCTTGGATGACAGCATATGTTGTTCCAAAACCTGTATGTACATTTCAGCATTAATGGTGCCTTCACAGATGTGTAAGTTACCCATGCCTTGGGCACCAATGCACCCCCATCACAGATTCTGGCTTTTGAACTTGGCGTCGATAACAGTCTGGATGGTTCGCTTCCCCTTTGGTCCGGATGTCACAATGTCGAATATTTCCAAAAACAATTTGAAATGTGGACTCGTCAGACCACAGAACACTTTTCCACTTTGCATCAGTCCATCTTAGATGATCTCGGGCCCGAAGAAGCCGGCGGCGTTCCTGGATGTTGTTGATAAATGCCTTTTGCTTTGCATAGTAGAGCTTTAACTTGCACTTACAGATGTAGCGACAAACTGTATTTAGTGACAGTGGTTTTCTGAAGTGTTCCTGAGCCCGTGTGGTGATATCCTTTAGAGATTGATGTCGGTTTTTGATACAGTGCCGCCTGAGGGATCGAAGGTCACGGTCATTCAATGTTGGTTTCCGGCCATGCCGCTTACGTGGAGTGATTTCTCCAGATTTTCTGAACCTTTTGATGATATTATGGACCGTAGACGTTGAAATCCCTAAATTTCTTGCAATTGCACTTTGAGAAACGTTGTTCTTAAACTGTTTTGACTGTTTGCTCACACAGTTGTGGACAAAGGGGTGTACCTCGCCCCATCCTTTCTTATGAAAGACTGGGCATTTGTTGGGAAGCTGTTTTTATACCCAATCATGGCACCCACCTGTTGCCAATTAGCCTGCACACCTGTGGGATGTTCCAAATAAGTGTTTGATGAGCATTACTCAACGTTATCAGTATTTATTGCCACCTTTCCCAACTTCTTTGTCCCGTGTTGCTGGCATCAAATTCTAAAGTTAATGATTATTTGCACTAAAAAAAAATGTTTATCAGTTTGAACATCAAAAATGTTGTCTTTGTAGCATATTCAACTGAATATGGGTTGGAAATGATTTGCAAATCATTGTATTCCGTTTATATTTACATCTAACACAATTTCCCAACTCATATGGAAACGGGGTTTGTACGTCATTATCATATAAGTAAGTCTTTTGAATGAATACATCCAAACACTTGATGAATATTCATTATGTGCACGAAGAAATAATAAAAAAAGAAGTATAACAGCTGCTCACCTGACTCCCAGGCAGACCAGCAACTGGAACTTCCCCTCTTTCCCGATATTTCGCGGCGAGGCGTTGATGCAGTTGACGTAATGACAGAGCAGGTCGCAGGGCGGCTCCTTCCTCAGCATGGAGCCCGGCAGGTCGCCATTTTGATCCGCCGTCTCCAGGGAAACCACTGCCTTCTCTATTTGGGGGGGGGGAGGAGGCGGAGTCACACCAAAATGTGTCAGCGGCTCTCCAGCGAGGTGGAGAGGGCTTGTAGTTCAGATTAATGGCCAGCAGGTGGGGACAGAACTCACCCACGAAGTCCCAGACGAAGACGTTCCGCTGGAAAAGACGACTGGACTTGAAGCCGTGGAGGAGGAACTTTTCCAAAGAGGCGACCAGACCTCCTTCGCCGCATAACAAGACGGTCACGTTTCCTCTCTGCGGGGGGACAAAGACACACAAATAGGATCCCAGGTCAAAGTCTTCAACAATTCACTTCACGGACCGCATTTTTAAAAACAGGCAAAAATGCTGCCTTGGTGAAATAAACACAGATGGTAAGGAAGGCCTAGTCTGAAGAGGTGGTAGATAACAACAGCACATCCCACTGGGCATCATCCAGTAGGCTGTGTGTACCATTGGGGCATTTTGAAGCAAATGCAGTATTACCTAAACCAGGGGTCAGCAACCTTTTTGAAACCAAGAGCTACTTCTTGGGTACTGATTAATGCGAAGGGCTACCAGTTTGATACACACTTCAATAAATTGCCAGAAATAGCCAATTTGCTCAACTCTATGTTATCATTAATAATAATTATATTTATCTTTGTGGAAACATTGATCATCTTAGTGATTTCTCACGATAAATATATATAGAAACAGATAAATATCAAGCAAAAAAAAAAGGGTATTTCTGTTGTCATTCCGTCGTACATTTTTTTTCCTTCTACGGAAGTTTTTTTGTAGAGGATAAATGATGAAAAAAACACTTAATTGAAGGGTTTAAAAGAAGAAAAAACATGAAAAAAATTAAAATTACATTTTGGAACATAGTTTATCTTCAATTACGACTCTTTAAAATTTAAAATTCAACCGAAAAAAAAAGAAGAGAAAACCTACCCAATTCGAATCTTTTTGAAAAAATTTAAAAAGAATTTATGGAACATCATTAGTATTTTTTCCTGATTAAGATTAATTTTAGAATTTTGATGACATGTTTTAAATAGGTTAAAATCCAATCTGAACTTTGTTAGAATATATAACAAATTGGACCAAGCTATATTTCTAACAAAGACAAATCATTATTTCTTCTACATTTTCCAGATCAAAAATTTTAAAAGAAATTTAAAATACTTTGAAATAAGATTTAAATTTCATTCTACAGATTTTGTAGATTTTCCAGAATAATTTTTTTGAATTTTAATCATAATAAGTTTGAAGAAATATTTCACAAATATTCTTCGTCGAAAAAACAGAAGCTAAAATGAAGAATTAAATTAAAATGTATTTATTATTCTTTACAATAAAAAAAATAATTTACTTGAACATTGATTTAAATTGTCAGGAAAGAAGAGGAAGGAATTTAAAAGGTAAAACAGTATATGTGTTTAAAAATCCTAAAATGAAGTGAAGTGAATTATATTTATATAGCGCTTTTCTCTAATGACTCAAAGCGCTTTACATAGTGAAACCCAATACCTAAGTTACATTTAAACCAGTGTGGGTGGCACTGGGAGCAGGTGGGTAAAGTGTCTTGCCCAATGACACAACGGCAGTGACTAGGATGGCGGAAGCGGGAATCGAACCTGCATCCCTCAAGTTGCTGGCACGGCCGCTCTACCATCAATCATTTTTAAGCTTGTATTTTTTCTCTAAACTTGTCTTTCTGAAAGTCATAAGGAGCAAAGTAAAAAAACAAATGAATTTATTTAAACAAGTAAAGACCAAGTCTTTAAAATATTTTCTTGGATTTTCAAATTCTATGAGTTTTGTCTCTCTTAGAATAAAAATGTCGAGCAAAGCGAGACCAGCTTGCTAGTAAATAAATACAATAAAAAAAATAGAGGCAGCTCACTGGTAAGTGCTGCTATTTGAGCTATTTTTAGAACAGGCCACTGGGCGACTCATCTGGTCCTTACGGGCACCACGTTGGTGACCCCAGGTCTAGATAGTACATATTGTTATGAAGGTGTATGTTACTACATTATATATATATTTGCCGTGTGCATATTGTCCATATTGTTATGAAGGTGTCTGTTACAAAAAATTCCCCGTATGGCAAACATGGTGTAATGCCCTGCTGCAACCAGCAGAGGCGCTGTTGAGCTTTGAGTACTTTTCTGTCCTTCCAGTACACGCACCTCTTGTTCAGGTTTGTGGAAGTGCTTGACCAGATTATTGGCCGCCTCCCTCATGTCCTCGTGCACTTCAACAGACAGAACTCCTGTCAACAAGAGAAACGTGAGATAGGGAATGTGATACCGGGCCACTCGGTTTGTTGAAGCTTCCTAACAAGTGGGTCAGCCTTTGTGGGGAGGAGCGAAAGTGTGGTCAGTACGCACTGGTTCGGTTGCCAAGAGATCCCAGCACAGCACGCACGCCCTGGGAAGGCGAGGCCAGCTCCTGCGGCGGCGGCGGCGTCCCCGTCCACCTTCCGGAATCCTCGTCTCCGCCCGGGGACACCAGCTGACCGATGAGGACTCGCTCCAGGCTGCCGTCGCCCACGCCTTTGCCCAGCCAGCGACCGCACGGGAACCTGTCAGAAATATGAAGATTCGGACAAATTGGAAGAGGAAATTGTGGTGATTGTGCACACCTGTGGTCAAATGAAGCGAAGCAAATCCCCAAATATGTCAAAGTGAACAAAAAGTCTCTTATATTGATGCATCATATAAATGAACAGTGACACCATATTGTAAATAAGAAAATAATCAAATTAAAAATCATACTGGTAGGTGTAATGTTAAAACAAAGTAGTAAAAACAAACAAAATATTCCTTTTTGATACATTTATTCTCATAATATGTGTATTTCATATACAGTGGGGCAAAAAAGTATTTGGTCAGCCAGCGATTGTGCAAGTTTTCCCACTTAAAATGATGACAGAGGTCTGTCATTTTCATCATAGGTACACTTCAACTGTGAGAGACAGAATGTGGAAAAAAAATCCAGGAATTTTAAAGGATTTATTTGTAAATTATGGTGGAAAATAAGTATTTGGTCAACCATTCAAAGGAGGTTTTGGCTCAAAATCTCACGATACATGGCCCCATTCATTCTTTCCTTAACACGGATCAATCGTCCTGTCCCCTTAGCAGAAAAACAGCCCCGAAGCATGATGTTTCCACCCCCATGCTTCACAGTAGGTGTGGTGTTCTTGCGATGCAACTTAGTATTCTTCTTCCTCCAAACACGAAGAGTTGAGTTTATACCAAAATGGATACATGGATGATACAGCAGAGGATTGGGAGAATGTCATGTGGTCAGATGAAACCAAAATAGAACTTTTTGGTATAAACTCAACTTGTCGTGTTTGGAGGAAGAAGAATACTGAGTTGCATCCCAAGAACACCACACCTACTGTGAAGCATGGGGGTGGAAACATCATGTTTTGGGGCTGTTTTTCTGCTAAGGGGACAGGACGATTGATCTGTGTTAAAGGGGAACATTATCACAATTTCAAAAGGGTTGAAAACAATAAAAATCAGTTCCCAGTGGCTTGTTATATTTTTTGAAGTTTTTTTCAAAATTTTACCGGTCCCGGAATATCCCTAAATAAAGCTTTAAAGTGCCTTATTTTCGCTATCTTCGAAACCGCTATCCATTTCCCTGTGACGTCATACAGTGCTGCCAATACAAACAACATGGCGGTTACCACAGCAAGATATAGCGACATTAGCTCGGATTCAGACTCGGATTTCAGCGACTTAAGCGATTCAACAGATGGTATTGAAACAGATGGTCGGAGTATGGAGGCAGATAGCGAAAACGACATTGAAGAAGAAATTGAAGCTATTGAGCTAATAGCTATTGACGCTATTCGGCCATAGCGTGGGTGTACCTAATGAAGTGGCCCATAGAATGGCTGCCTTATTAGCATCGGCGGTAAAATGTGCAGACCAAACGATCAGGACTTTCGCATCTTGTGACACTGGAGCAACTTAAATCCGTCGATTGGTAAGTGTTTGTTTCGCATCAAATGTGGGTATCTAGTTTCAAATGTACATACAGCTAGCGTAAATAGCATGTTAGCATCGATTAGCTGGCAGTCATGCCGTGACCAAATATGTCTGATTAGCACATAAGTCAACAACATCAACAAAACTCACCTTTGTGATTTTGTTGACTTAATCGTTGAAAATGCATCTGCAGGTTATCCATACATCTCTGTAACATGTCTGTCTTAGCATCGCTGGTCAAATGTGAAGACACTCTGGTACATTCAATGGGGGTCTGGCGGCAGATTTCTTGCCAGTGGTGCAACTTGAATCCCTCCCTGTTAGTGTTGTTACACCCTCCGACAACACACCGACGAGGCATGATGTCTCCAAGGTTCCATAAAATAGTCGAAAAACGGAAAATAACAGAGCTGAGACCCGGTTTGTAAAGTGAAAATGAAAATGGCGGGTGTGTTACCTCGGTGACGTCACGTTCTGACGTCATCGCTAAAAGACCGATAAACAGAAAGGCGTTTAATTTGCCAAAATTCACCCATTTAGAGTTCGGAAATTGGTTAAAAAAATACATGGTCTTTTTTTCTGCACCATCAAGGTATATATTGACGCTTGCATAGGTTTGGTGATAATGTTCCCCTTTAAGGAAAGAATAAATGGGGCCATGTATCGTGAGATTTGGAGCCAAAATCTCCTTCCATCAGTGAGAGCTTTGAATGGTTGACCAAATACTTATTTTCCACCATAATTTACATATAAATTCTTAAAAATTCCTACAATGTGAATTCCTGGATTTTTTTTTCACATTCTGTCTCTCACAGTTGAAGTGTACCTATGATGAAAATTACAGACCTCTGACATCATTTTAAGTGGGAGAACTTGCACAATCGGTACCTGACTAAATACGTTTTTACCCCACTGTACAAACCCCTAAACCAGTGAAGTTGTCACGTGTATGTAAACTTTTGACCACGACTGTATACATTTTGCAACTTTCACTTTGCTCTTCCGCGTTATTTGACGTTTTCTTTACAAAAATGGAGCGTGAAGTGAAGTGAATTATATTTGTATAGCGCTTTTCTCTAATGACTCAATGCGCTTTTACATAGTGAAACCCGATATTTAAAGGGGAACATTATCACCAGACCTATGCAAGCATCAATATATACCTTGATGGTGCAGAAAAAAGACCATATATTTTTTTAACCGATTTCCGAACTCTAAATAGGTAAATTTTGGCGAATTAAACGCCTTTCTGTTTATTGCTCTGGTGGCGATGACGTCAGAACGTGACGTCACCGAGGTAATACAGTCGCCATTTTCATTTTCAACACATTACACACACGGGTCTCAGCTCTGTTATTTTCCGTTTTTTCGAATATTTTTTGGAACCTTGGAGACATCATGCCTCGTCGGTGTGTTGTCGGAGGGTGTAACAACACTAACAGGGAGGGATTCAAGTTGCACCACTGGCCCAAAGATGCCAAAGTGAGTGCCGCCAGACCCCCATTGACTGTACCAGTGTCTCCACATTTGACCGGCGATGACAGACATGGCACAGAGATGTATGGATAACCTGCAGATGCATTTGCAGCGATAAAGTCAATGAAATCACAAAAGTGAATTTTGTTGTTGATTTATGTGCCAATCAGACATATTTGGTTGCGGCGTGACTGCCAGCTAATCGATGCTAACATGCTACGCTAATCGATGCTAACATGCTATTTACCGGCGATGACAGACGTGGCACAGAGATGTATGGATAACCAGCAGATGCATTTGCAATGGTAAAGTCAACGAAATCACAAAGGTGAGTTTTGTTGATGTTGACTTATGTGCTAATCAGACATATTTGGTCGCGGCATGACTGCCAACTAATCGATGCTAACATGCTATTTACCGGCAGTGCTAAAGCAGACATGGCACAGAGATGTATGGATAACCTGCAGATGCATTTGCAACTATATTACGTTTCCTTCCACCCACATTTAATGTGAAAAAAACACTTACCAATCGACGGATTTAAGTTGCTCCACTGTCAAAAGATGCGAAAGTCCTGATCGTTTGGTCCGCACATTTTACCGGCGATGCTAACGCAGCTATTCGGCCATGCTATGGCTATGAATAGCGTCAATAGCTATTCGCTCAATAGCTTCAGTTTCTTCAATCATCAATCAATCAATGTTTATTTATATAGCCCCAAATCACAAATGTCTCAAAGGACTGCACAAATCATTACGACTACAACATCCTCGGAAGAACCCACAAAAGGGCAAGGAAAACTCACACCCAGTGGGCAGGGAGAATTCACATCCAGTGGGACGCCAGTGACAATGCTGACTATGAGAAACCTTGGAGAGGACCTCAGATGTGGGCAACCCCCCCCCTCTAGGGGACCGAAAGCAATGGATGTCGAGCAGGTCTAACATGATACTGTGAAAGTTCAATCCATAGTGGCTCCAACACAGCCGCGAGAGTTCAGTTCTTCTTCAATACTTTCATACTCCAACCATCCGTTTCAATACATGCGTAATCTGTTGAATCGCTTAAGCCGCTGAAATCCGAGTCTGAATCCGAGCTAATGTCACTATATCTTGCTGTGCTATTCCCATTGTTTGTTTACATTGGTCTTGTTTCCCCCCGGCTCAAAGCCTGTACGTTGGAGTTCAACCCGGTGGACGAAAGGGTAGCCTCCCTCCGCCTTCGGGTGGGGGGACGGGTCCTGACTGTTGTTTGTGCTTATGCACCAAACAGCAGTTCAGAGTACCCACCCTTTTTGGGAACGCTCGAGGGAGTACTGGAAAGTGCTCCCCCGGGTGATTCCCTTGTCCTACTGGGAGACTTCAACGCTCACGTTGGCAACGACAGTGAAACCTGGAGAGGCGTGATTGGGAAGAATGGCCGCCGGGATCTGAACCCGAGTGGTGTTTTGTTATTGGACTTTTGTGATCGTCACAGTTTGTCCATAACAAACACCATGTTCAAACATAAGGGTGTCCATATGTGCACTTGGCACCAGGACACCCTAGGCCGCAGTTCCATGATCGACTTTGTAGTTGTGTCATCGGATTTGCGGCCTCATGTTATGGACACTCGGGTGAAGAGAGGGGCGGAGCTTTCTACCGATCACCACCTGGTGGTGAGTTGGCTGCGATGGTGGGGGAGGATGCCGGACAGACCTGGGAGGCCCAAACGCATTGTGAGGGTCTGCTGGGAACGTCTGGCAGAGTCTCCTGTCAGACAAAGTTTCAATTCCCACCTCCGGAAGAACTTTGAACATGTCACGAGGGAGGTGCTGGACATTGAGTCCGAGTGGACCATGTTCCGCACCTCTATTGTCGAGGCGGCAGATCGGAGCTGTGGCCGCAAGGTAGTTGGTGCCTGTCGGGGCGGCAATCCTAAAACCCCCTGGTGGACACCAGCGGTGAGGGATGCCGTCAAGCTGAAGAAGGAGTCCTATCGGGTCCTTTTGACTCATAGGACTCCGGAGGCAGTGGACAGGTACCGACAGGCCAAGCGGTGTGCAGCTTCAGCGGCCGCGGAGGCAAAAACTCGGACATGGGAAGAGTTCGGGGAAGCTATGGAAAACGACTTCCGGACGGCTTCGAAGCGATTCTGGACCACCGTCCGCCGCCTCAGGAAGGGGAAGCAGTGCACTATCAACACCGTGTATGGTGCGGATGGTGTTCTGCTGACCTCGACTGCGGATGTTGTGGACAGGTGGAAGGAATACTTCGAAGACCTCCTCAATCCCACCAACACGTCTTCCTATGAGGAAGCAGTGCCTGGGGAATCTGTGGTGGACTCTCCTATTTCTGGGGCTGAGGTCGCTGAGGTAGTTAAAAAGCTCCTCGGTGGCAAGGCCCCAGGGGTGGACGAGATCCGCCCAGAGTTCCTTAAGGCTCTGGATGCTGTGGGGCTGTCTTGGTTGACAAGACTTTGCAGCATCGCGTGGACATCGGGGGCGGTACCTCTGGATTGGCAGACCGGGGTGGTGGTTCCTCTCTTCAAAAAGGGGGACCGGAGGGTGTGTTCCAACTATCGTGGGATCACACTCCTCAGCCTTCCCGGTAAGGTTTATTCAGGTGTACTGGAGAGGAGGCTACGTCGGATAGTCGAACCTCGGATTCAGGAGGAACAGTGTGGTTTTCGTCCTGGTCGTGGAACTGTGGACCAGCTCTATACTCTCGGCAGGGTTCTTGAGGGTGCATGGGAGTTTGCCCAACCAGTCTACATGTGCTTTGTGGACTTGGAGAAGGCATTCGACCGTGTCCCTCGGGAAGTCCTGTGGGGAGTGCTCAGAGAGTATGGGGTGTCGGACTGTCTTATTGTGGCGGTCCGTTCCCTGTACGATCAGTGCCAGAGCTTGGTCCGCATTGCCGGCAGTAAGTCGAACACATTTCCAGTGAGGGTTGGACTCCGCCAAGGCTGTCCTTTGTCACCGATTCTGTTCATAACTTTTATGGACAGAATTTCTAGGCGCAGTCAAGGCGTTGAGGGGTTCCGGTTTGGTAACCGCAGGATTAGGTCTCTGCTTTTTGCAGATGATGTGGTCCTGATGGCTTCATCTGACCGGGGTCTTCAGCTCTCGCTGGATCGGTTCGCAGCCGAGTGTGAAGCGACCGGAATGAGAATCAGCACCTCCAAGTCCGAGTCCATGGTTCTCGCCCGGAAAAGGGTGGAGTGCCATCTCCGGGTTGGGGAGGAGACCCTGCCCCAAGTGGAGGAGTTCAAGTACCTAGGAGTCTTGTTCACGAGTGAGGGAAGAGTGGATCGTGAGATCAACAGGCGGATCGGTGCGGCGTCTTCAGTAATGCGGACGTTGTACCGGTCCGTTGTGGTGAAGAAGGAGCTGAGCCGGAAGGCAAAGCTCTCAATTTACCGGTCGATCTACGTTCCCATCCTCACCTATGGTCATGAGCTTTGGGTCATGACCGAAAGGATAAGATCATGGGTACAAGCGGCCGAAATGAGTTTCCTCCGCCGTGTGGCGGGGCTCTCCCTTAGAGATAGGGTGAGAAGCTCTGCCATCCGGGAGGAACTCAAAGTAAAGCCGCTGCTCCTTCACATCGAGAGGAGCCAGATGAGGTGGTTCGGGCATCTGGTCAGGATGCCACCCGAACGCCTCCCTAGGGAGGTGTTTAGGGCACGTCCAACCGGTAGGAGGCCACGGGGAAGACCCAGGACACGTTGGGAAGACTATGTCTCCCGGCTGGCCTGGGAACGCCTCGGGATCCCCCGGGAAGAGCTAGACGAAGTGGCTGGGGAGAGGGAAGTCTGGGTTTCCCTGCTTGGGCTGTTGCCCCCGCGACCCGACCTCGGATAAGCGGAAGATGATGGATGGATGGATGGATGTTTACATTGGCAGCACTGTATGATGTCACCGGAAAATGGATAGTGGTTTCGAAAATAGCGAAAATAAGGCACTTTAAAGCTTTATTCAGGGATATTCCGGGACCGGTAAAATTTTGAAAAAAACTTCAAAAAATACAACAAGCCAGTGGGAACTGATTTGTATTGTTTTTAACCCTTTTGAAATTGTGATAATGTTCCCCTTTAAGTCACATTCACCCCAATGTGGGTGGCACTGGGAGCAGGTGGGTAAAGTGTCTAGAAAAGGCGGAAGTGTGGATCGAACCTGGAACCCTCAAGTTGCTGGCACGGCCACTCTACCAACCGAGCTATACAGCATCTTTTCACCGGCGACTGTATCGGTGTTTAGGGAGTAGCAGAACAAAAAAAGTTGCTCTTACTTGTAGGTGTGCCCCGTGATCTCGTTGTAGACCATCACGCAGTCGATGAGACACTTGGCCAGCAGGCCCGAGTTCTCCTGTCCCAGCTGCAAAGTGCTCAGCCGTCCCAGGTTCTTGCACTAGTAGGAAAAGAAAATAATACCTCAAGTCTCTAAAGTTGCTATTTAAAAACGCGATTTGCGTCACAGACCTGGAAGAAAATATCCTGCGTGTTCTTGGGGATCTGTCGGACCCCTGAGTCTCCCATCTCTCCAGACACACACACCCAGGGGTTGACGGTCGCCATGGCAATGCTGAGCTTCTTCATGGGGATGATCGCCACCCGGTATGGAATATCTGTTTGTGTGGGATTTACGAAGAGGAAATTGTCTTTTTCCGATGCGAACGAGACAAGTCCGACTCACCGATGGAGTGGAAGGCCCGCGTGAAGCAGAGGTAGTCCACCGTGTTGAGGGAGAGAAGATGGAACAGGAACTGCTCTCGTTCTTCCTCGCAGAGCAGGAAGGCGTGGGGTTTGTACAAGTGCCTGGGCGTCCGAAACGCAGCAGAGAGGTCAGCGATGGAGAGGTGAGATCAGTCATCCGTTTCGTTCATTCACCTGAGCAACTCCTGGTTCGTGAGCAGCTCTTTAAGGTGTTGAGACAGCATCTTCTTCTCCAGAGCTAAACTTATCCACGCTCGGGCTTGGCCCACCTCAGAAAGACCCTCGCTCATAGTTTGGATGAACCTGAAAAATAAATAACATATGCAGGCATGTGATTTGAACTTCATGAAAAAGACTGAAAATAAGCCGGGGGTTCACAGCCACAAGAACCACATGGGTGAGCCTACTCTACACAGTATTTACAACCTTACTAGTGTTCACTTCACAGCTACAGATGGTTCATCTAGTCATTGACCTTATTTACACATTATTTTGTCTGATTCAGTCACTATGTTATTTAGGCATTACAAGAATTGTGTTGACATCCACAGGAACCACATGGGTTAGCTTACTCTACACAATATTTACAACCTTACTAGTGTTCACTTCACAGCTACATATGGTTCATCTAGTTATTGACCTTACCAACTGGGCGGCATAGCTCAGTTGGTAGAGCGGCCGTGCCAGCAACTTGAGGGTTGCAGGTTCGATTCCCGCTTCCGCCATCCTAGTCACTGCCGTTGTGTCCTTGGGCAAGACACTTTACCCACCTGCTCCCAGTGCCACCCACACTGGTTTAAATGTAACTTAGATATTGGGTTTCACTATGTAAAGCGCTTTGAGTCACTCGAGAAAAGCGCTATATAAATATAATTCACAATTCACATTTACACATTATTTTGTCTGATTCAGTCACTATGTTATTTAGGCACTACAAGAATTGTGTTGACATCCACAGGAACCACATGGGTTACCCTACTCTATACAGTATTTACAACTTTACTGGTGATCACTTCATAGCCACCTTATTTACAAATTACTTTGTCTGATTCAGTCACTATGTTATTTAGTTACTACAGTAATTGTGTTCACATTCACAGGAACCACATGGGTTAGCCTACTCTATACAGTATTTACAACTTTACTGGTGATGACTTCACAGCCACAGGATGGTTCATCTACTTGCCCTTATTTACAAATTATTTAGTCTGTTTCAGTCACCATGTTATTTAGTTACTACAGTAATTGTTTTCACATCCACAGGAACCACATGGGTTAGCCTACTCTATAGAGTATTTACAACCTTACTAGTGTTCACTTCACAGCCCCAGATGGTTCATCTAGTTATTGACCTTATTTACACATTATTTCGTCTGATTCAGTCACTATGTTATTTGGGCACTACAATAATTGTGTTGACATCCACAGGAAACACATGGGTGAGCCTACTCTACACAGTATTTACAACCTTAGTAGTGTTCACTTCACAGCCACAGATGGTTCATCTAGTCATTGACCTTATTTACACATTATTTTGTCTGATTAAGTCACTATGTTATTTGGGCACTACAATAATTGTGTTGACATCCACAAGAACCACACGGGTTAGCCTACTCAATACAGTATTTACAACTTTACTGGTGATCACTTCACAGCCACAGATGGTTCATCTACTTGACCTTATTTACAAATTATTTTGTCTTATTCAGTCACCATGTTATTTAGTTACTACAGTAATTGTGTTCACATCCACAGGAACCACATGGGTTAGCCTACTCTATACAGTATATACAACCTTACTAGTGTTCACTTCACAGCTACAGATGGTTCATCTAGTTATTGACCTTATTTACACATTATTTTGTCTGATTCAGTCACTATGTTATTTAGGCATTACAAAAATTGTGTTGACATCCACAGGAACCACATGGGTTAGCTTACTCTATACAGTATTTACAACCTTAATCGTGTTTACATCACAGCCCCAGATGGTTCATTTAGTTATTGACCTTATTTACACATTAATTTGTCTGATTCAGTCACTGTTATTTAGTGAAGTGAATTAGTGAAGTGAATTACATTTATATAGCGCTTTTCTGTAGTGACTCAAAGCGCTTTACATAGTGAAACCCAATATTTAAGTTACAGTTAAACCAGTGTGGGTGGCATTGGGAGCAGGTGGGTAAAATGTCTTGCCCAAGGACACAACGGCAGTGACTAGGATGGCGGAAGCGGTAATTGAACCTGGAACCCTCAAGTTACTGGCACGGCCACTCTACCAACTGAGCTATACCGCCCCACTACAATAATTGTGTTGACATCCACAGGAACCACATGGGTTAGCCTTCTCTATACAGTATTTACAACTTTACTGGTGATCACTTCACAGCCACAGATGGTTCATCTACTTGCCCTTATTTACAAATTATTTTGTCTGATTCAGTCACTATGTTATTTAGTTACTACAGTAATTGTGTTCACATCCACAGGAACCACATGGGTTAGCCTACTCTCTACAGTATTTACAACCTTACTCGTGTTTACATCACAGCCCCAGATGGTTCATCTAGTTATTGACCTTATTAACACATTATTTTGTCTGATTCGGTCACTGTTATTTAGGCACTACAATAATTGTGTTGACATCCACAGGAACCACATAAGTTAGCCTACTCTATATAGTATTTACAACTTTACTGGTGATCACTTCACAGCCACAGGTGGTTCATCTACTTGACCTTATTTACAAATGATTTTGTCTGATTCAGTCACTATGTGATTTAGTTACTGCAGTAATTGTGTTCACATCCACAGGAACCACATGGGTTAGCCTACTCTATAGAGTATTTACAACCTTACTAGTGTTCACTTCACAACCACAGATGGTTCATCTAATTAGTGATACTATTTACACATTACTTTGTCTGTTTCAGTCACTATGTTATTTAGTCACTACAATGATTATGTTGACATCCACAGGAACCACATAGGTTAGCCTACTCTATACAGTATTTACAACCTTACTAGTGTTCACTTCACGGACACAGTTATTTGAATTATTTACACATTATTTTTATAAAAAAACAAACATTAGTCGTTTAATTTAAACTTACAGTAATATGCTGTAAAAAATTTTTTTAAAAACTCCCTAAATTTTACAGTAAAATCTATTGGTCATTTTTAGAATGTACAATTTGATGGATAACTTGCTTCGAAATCATAACTTAAGCCAATATTTAAGTATTTATTTAGATTTTGACCAAGTTGGATAATGTAATATTTGTTGCAATATTGGACACATTTTTTTTTCCCTTGTCAAACTAGAGAAACAACCCTAATACTTTTAGTAAGAAAATAAAAGGGTAAAGAGAAAAAATTAGAGATGTCTGATAATATCAGACTGCCGTTATTATCGGCCGATAAATGCTTTGAAATGTAATATCGGGAAATCATTGGCATCGGTTTCAAAAAGTAAAATGTATGACTTTTTACACGGACGTGGGGAGAAATACAGAGCGCCAATAAACCTTAAAGGCACTGCCTTTGCTTGCCGGCCCAGTCACGTAATATCTGCGGCTTTTCACACACACAAGTGAATGCATAGCATACTTGGTCAACCGCCATACAGGTCACACTGAGGGTGGCCGTATAAAGAACTTTAACACTGGCACAAACATGCGCCACACTGTGAACCCACACCAAACAAGAACATAAACACAGCAGAACAAATACCCAGAACCCCTTGCAGCACTAACTCTTCCGGGACGCTACAATATACACCCGCCGCTACCCCGTACTTCCCCCCAACTCAACCCTGCCCCCTTCAACTCCGCCCACCTCAACATCCTCATGCTCTTTCAGGGAGAGCATGTCCCAAAATCCAAGCTTTTGTTTTGAGGCATGTTTAAAAAAATAATGCACTTTGTGACTTCAATAATAAATATGGCATTTTTTTTCCATAACTTGAGTAGATTTATTTTGGGAGAACCTTGTTACATTGTTTAATGCATCCAGCGGGGCATCACAACAAAATTCGGCATAACAATGTGTTCATACCACGACTGTATATATCGGTATCGGTTGATATCGGAATCGGTAATTAAGAGTTGGACAATATCGGCAACAAAGCCATTATTGATCATCTCTAAAGAAAATATAAGGTATTTTATTGACATATATTATTTCCAGGCATATAAAATGACGTGGAGGGCCAGATCTGATTGACACCTGTGCATTACACACACAAACAGCTTGTTTATAGATGAACAATAAAACTCCTCATAGGAAGTCACCATTTGTTATATTTGTTATAACTTTGTGACATGATACAATCAGAGGTGGGTAAAGTAGCCAGAAATTGTACTCAAGTAAGAGTACTGTTACTTTAGAGCTGTATTACTCAAGTAAAAGTAAGGAGTAGTCACCCAAATATTTACTTGAGTAAAAGTAAAAAGTATGTTGTGAAAAAACTACACAAGTACTGAGTAACTGATGAGTAACCTGTTCCTTTAATGATGACGGCAACTAGTAATGCACAAAAAAATAAAAATAGCGATGAACAAATTCAGAGCCAGGAATATCACTTAAGCAACTAAAACAATAATATATATTAAAAAATATATATTTGGTTTTACACTGTATTAAAGAAAAAAGAAAATGAGTTTTACCTTTGCAACCTCATTATTCTATTGGCTAAGTTTTATATTCATAAATGTAAGTTTCTCAATACCCGACCTGTTTTTTGTGCCTTTAAGAGATGTAAAACTCTACATTAAAACACTCTACCTCTAACAACCAAAAATATGTGAAAACGATGATGCTGTGTTCCAAATTTAAGTTATTTACTGAGATTGAGTGAGCCTATGGCTTTGCACTTTGTTTATTTTATATATATATTTTTTTTGCATTCTATTTTAGTTACTTTGAATTTACAACCCCCTGGCGCTGTTTTGTACGGTTTTTATACTGTTTTCTACTGTTTTTGTACTTACTTTGATTATTATTTTCAACTGTTTGTAAATGTTGAAATCTATAAATAAAGGTTTATAAAAATAAAAATAAAAGTGTGCAGTTAATCATATGACCGCCTGGCTCTGTTTGATTGGTGATGGCGCTGTTTTGTACGGTTTTTACACTGTTTTGTACTGTTTTTGTACATACTTTGATTATTATTTTCAACTGTTTGTAAATGTTGAAATCTATAAATAAAGGTTTATAAAAATAAAAATAAAAGTGTGCAGTTAATCATGTGACCGCCTGGCTCTGTTTGATTGGTGATGGCGCTGTTTTGTACGGTTTTTATACTGTTTTGTACTGTTTTTGTACTTACTTTGATTATTATTTTCAACTGTTTATAAATGTTGAAATCTATAAATAAAGGTTTATAAAAATAAAAATAAAAGTGTGCAGTTAATCATGTGACCGCCTGGCTCTGTTTGATTGGTGATGGCGCTGTTTTGTACGGTTTTTATACTGTTTTGTACTGTTTTGTACTGTTTTTGTACTTACTTTGATATTATTTTCAACTGTTTGTAAATGTTGAAATCTATAAATAAAGGTTTATAAAAATAAAAATAAAAGTGTGCAGTTAATCATGTGACCGCCTGGCTCTGTTTGATTGGTGATGCCGCTGCTGTAGTGGCTCCTGTTGCCAGGAGCTCTGTGCTCTTGTGTCATCCTTTTGTGTTTCCATCCATCCATCCATTTTCTACCGCTTATTCCCTTTCGGGGTCGCGGGGGGCGCTGGCGCCTATCTCAGCTACAATCGGGCGGAAGGCGGGGTACACCCTGGACAAGTCGCCAACACTTGCCGAGAGTTGGTTGGCGGCCGAGAGTGGAGTCGGCTCTCTTGGTTGCTTTGTTGGGTCTGCTCCTGCACCACAGTGTTTATGTTTATTTTACTTTTTATTCATAGCTGTATGTAGAAGTGGCTGGTTTTGTGTTTCCCTCTTGTTTTAATGTGTTATTATATTTTTTTTGCCTTTTGGTCCGGGACCCTTTGGGACTGTGTGACAAGGGCTGGCACTTTCGTGACCTCTGCGGTGCTTTTTTGTGGACTTCTAGATCTGCCTCCCGGTAGCTTTTTGGCCATGGAGACCAGCTGCTGGGTCTCTGCCACACCGGAGTCGGTTTGGAGAGACTGGAGGAGATGCGGATGAGGGGACAGGGCTGCGGAGCTAGCACTGAGCGCCGGGACGGAGAGGCTTCACGGTGTCTTGGCTGGGTGAGCAGGTGTCAGACACCTGAGTCTCCTTGGACGGATCCTCGCTCATCCATGCGGACTGGACACTTGCCGAGAGTTGGTTGGCGGCCGAGAGTGGAGTTGGCTCTCTTGGTTGCTTTGTTGGGTCTGCTCCTGTCTCTGGCCATGCTCTCTCCACCCCAGCGGACGATGGCGTGGAACAGCGCAGAGGCCACCACAGTGTTTATGTTTCTTTTACTTTTTATTCTTTGATGTTTAATGTGTTCTTTGATGTTTAATGTTTCCCTCTTACACACATGTGAGAGGGATGTGTACTATGGCTATGAGTTGTTTTTTTCCCTTGGCCTCAGTCTGGACCCCCTCTCCAGGGCCCAGGCTTAGACCGATTTTTTTTATTTTATTTTATCTTATTTTAATCTTCAATTTTTTTCTCCCATCCCCCCACTTGTTTACCTGTATTTCATCTTTTTTGTAAGGGGCGCTGGAAGCCGGCAGACCCGTCAGCGATCCTGTTCTGTCTCCCTGAAATGTTTTGTGTGATCTTAAATGGGATTGTGCTGAAAATTTAAATTTTCCTGAAGGAACTCTCCTGAAGGAATAAATAAAGTACTATCTAATCTAATCTAATTTGATTGGTGAAACGCAGGCATAATGATAGATCCTACTTTGAAGGTCTGTCTAACAAACCAAAACAAACAAAGCGTGCATTAACAGATCGATAAAAATCAGTAGCGAGTAGCGAGCTGAATGTAGATAAATGGAGCGGAGTAAAAGTAGCGTTTCTTCTCTATAAATATACTCAAGTAAAATAAAAGCATCTTGCATTAAAAGTACTCTTAAAAGTACAATTTATCCCAAAAGTTACTCAAGTAGACGTCCATCCATCCATTTTCTACCGATTATTCCTGGTGCCTATCTCAGCTACAATCGGGCGGAAGGCGGCGTACACCCTGGACAAGTCGCCACCTCATCGCAGGGCCAACACAGATAGACAGACAACATTCACACTCACATTCACACACTAAGGGACCATTTTTAGTGTTGCCAATCAACCGATCCCTAAATGTAGCGTGTTACTACCCTTCTCTGGATACAATGCACATTAATGAACATATCAAATAGAAAAGTGACAGATTGTTGCCAAAGGCTGATTTCAATCTGCATCTACATCCATCCATCCATCCATCCATCTTCCCCCGCTTATCCGAGGTCGGGTCGCGGGGGCAACAGCCTAAGCAGGGAAGCCCAGACTTCCCTCTCCCCAGCCACTTCGTCTAGCTCTTCCCGGGGGATCCCGAGGCGTTCCCAGGCCAGCCGGGAGACATAGTCTTCCCAACGTGTCCTGGGTCTTCCCCGTGGCCTCCTACCGGTTGGACGTGCCCTAAACACCTCCCTAGGGAGGCGTTCGGGTGGCATCCTAACCAGATGCCCGAACCACCTCATCTGGCTCCTCTCGATGTGGAGGAGCAGCGCCTTTACTTTGAGTTCCTCCCGGATGACAGAGCTTCTCACCCTATCTCTAAGGGAGAGCCCCGCCACCCAGCGGAGGAAACTCATTTCGGCCGCTTGTACTCGTGATCTTATCCTTTCGGTCATGACCCAAAGCTCATGACCATAGGTGAGGATGGGAACGTAGATCGACCGGTAAATTGAGAGCTTTGCCTTCCGGCTCAGCTCCTTCTTCACCACAACGGATCGGTACAACGTCCGCATTACTGAAGACGCCGCACCGATCCGCCTGTCGATCTCACGATCCACTCTTCCCCCACTCGTGAACAAGACTCCTAGGTACTTGAACTCCTCCAGCTTTATAGTGACTTGTATTTTTCCCGCACTTATTTTTGCTCCATATATTTGGCACAAGTGGAAAGCCGGTCCCTGAAAATAAGGCCTTCATTAAACTGGTCCGCAGTGCAAAAAAGGTCGGGGTCCTCTGTTGTATACGACACAGCTTAAAGAGAACCAATGTTGTAATGGCAGTAAGGAGCTGCATTAAAACAGGACAAACCTTTTAAAGTGCATGCAGAGGTAGACCAGTAGACTGGTAGAATAGTCATGAGCAAAGAAAATGTTCTACCTCATATCTTGCACCAAAGATCCCCGCAGGAGGAGCGTGGCATCATCAAATGTTCTCTGCTCGGACCCTGAAAAATAAAACATATGAGCGTTAAATGTGGCTGTTGGACGTGACAACATACAGTGGGGCAAAAAAGTATTTAGTCAGCCAGCGATTGTGCAAGTTCTCCCACTTAAAATCATGACAGAGGTCTGTAATTTTCATCATAGGTACACTTCAACTGTGAGAGACAGAATGTGGGAAAAAAAATCCAGGAATTCACATTGTAGGAATTTTAAAGAATTTATCTGTAAATGATGGTGGAAAATAAGTATTTGGTCAACCATTCAAAGCTCTCACTGATGGAAGGAGGTTTTGGCTCCAAATCTCACGATACATGGCCCCATTCATTCTTTCTTCAACACGGATCAATTGTCCTGTCCCCTTTGCAGAAAAACCCCAAAGCATAATGTTTCCACCCCCATGCTTCACAGTAGGTGTGGTGTTCTTGGGATGCAACTCAGTTTTCTTCTTCCTCCAAACATGACGAGTTTACACCAAAAAGTTATATTTTGGTTTCATCGGACCACATGACATTCTCCCATGTGCTCTCTGGCAAACTTCAGACGGGCCTGGACATGCACTGGCTTAAGCAGGAGGACACATCTGGCACTGCAGGATTTGATTCCCTGTCGGCGTAGTGTGTTACTGATGGTAACCTTTGTTACTTTGGTCCCAGCTCTCTGCAGGTCATTCACCAGGTCCCCCCGTATGGTTCTGCGATTTTTGCTCACCGTTCTCATGATCATTTTTACCCCACGGGATGAGATCTTGCGTGGAGCCCCAGATCGAGGGAGATTATCAGTGGTCTTGTATGTCTTCCATTTTCTGGTAATTGCTCCCACAGTTTATTTTTTCACACCAAGCTGCTTGCATATTGTAGATTCACTCTTCCCAGTCTGGTACGGGTCTACAATTCTTTTCCTGGTGTCCTTCGACAGCTCTTTGGTCTTGGCCATAGTAGAGTTTGGAGTCTGACTGTTTGAGGCTGTGGACAGGTGTCTTTTATACAGTTAACAAGTTCAAACAGGTGCCATTGATACAGGTAACGTTGGAGGACAGAAGAGCTTCTTAGAGAAGAGGTTACAGGTCTGTGAGAGCCAGAGATCTTCCTTGTTTGAAGTGACAAAATACTTATTTTCTACCATAATTTACAAATAAGTTCTTTAAAATTCCCACATTCTGTCTCTCACAGTTGAAGTGTACCTATGATGAAAATTACAGACCTCTGTCATCATTTGAAGTGGGAGAACTTGCACAATCGGTGGCTGACTAAATACTTTTTTGCCCCACTGTACATCACCAGTGTCTAACCAGTTCTAATATAATTCCGCAGGTGTGGATCGGACCTGGAGACTCTGCTGGCATGTCGGTCTTCGGCAGGGTCGCCTGGTAATGAAGCAGGTGGGACCAGAGAGCCGACTTCCCCTGCTCACAACAAATAAAACACACCATAATATCCATCCCTAACTCTTTCAGGCTACATTATGCACCCCCCTTTGCACGAAAACCACCCACCGTGCGTCGGTTGAGGTGGGTGGGGTTGGGAGGGGCGAGGTTTCATGCTAGCCCGGAAGAGTTAGGGATGCATTAGATTCTGGGTAATTTTTCTGTTGTGTTTATGTTGTGTTAAAATGCGGATGTTCTTCTGAAATGTGTTTGTCATTCTTGTTTGGTGTAGGTTCACAGTGTGGCGCATATTAGTAAGAGTGTTAAAATTGTTTATATCAAGACTCTCAGTGTAACCTGTATGGCTGTTGAGTAACTATGGCTTGCAGTCACCGTCGTGTTTTAAGAGAGGCTACATACTACATGTGTCCGGCTGGCACGTAGACAGCATTGTGTAAAAGCGGGTGCGACGACAAATTTTAGAGGTCTGTAGGAGCTTTGCCATCAGGGCACGCTCTCTGTTTTATCGACTAAGTGAAAATCGGAGAATATTGGCCCCGTGTGATTTTTGAGAGAGGCATCAAACTCCGGAAATCTCTTGGGATGATCGGTGGGGTCGGTTATTATGCAGCTGAGCCACATTAGAGTGATCAAAGAGCCGCGGGTTGCCGACCCCTGTATTAGGCGGTTCATAACTGGAAAAAAACACTTGTGAAAGATCCTCTAGATCAGGGGTGCCCACACTTTTTCTGCAGGCGAGCTACTTTTCAATTGACCAACTCAAGGGGATCTACCTCATTCATATATATCATTTATATTTATTTATTTATGAAAAAGACATTTTTGTAAACAAGTTAAATGTGTTTAATGATAATACAAGCATGTGTAACACATATAGATGTCTTTCTTTCACAAAGACAAGAACATAAGTTGGTGTATTACCTGATTCTGATGACTTGCATTGATTGGAATCAGACAGTAATGATGATAACGCCCACATTTTCAAATGGAGGAGAAAAAAAGTTGTCCTTTCTGTACAATACCACATGAAAGTGGTTGGTTTTTGGCATCTAATTCATCCAGCTTCTATACACTTTACAAGAAAAACATTGGCGGCAAATTCCGTAGCTTGCTTGATTGACATTCACGGCACCCGAGGGTCTTGTGAGATGACGCTGGCTGCTGCCAGTTCATTATTATGAAAAAATGACAGAGAGGAAGGCGAGAAACACTTTTTATTTCGACAGACTTTCGCGCCGTCCCTTCCGTCAAAACTCTAAAGGCCGACTGCACATTTCCTATCTTCACAATAAAAGCCCTGCTTCATGCTGCCTGCGCTAACAAAATAAGAGTCTCGGAAAGCTGGCGTGCACAAGTGATGTGCACGGCAGCTTTCAGAAGAAACGCTTGTGCACGCCAGTTTTCTGAGACTATTTAGTTAGCGCAGGCAGCATGAAGCAGGGCTTTTATTGTGAAGATAGGAAATGTGCAGTCGGCCTTTAGAGTTTTGACGGAAGGTACGCCGCGAGAGTCTGTTGAAATAAAAAGTGTTTCCCGCCTTCCTCTCGGTCATATTTTCATAATAATGATCTTGCAGCAGCCAGCGTCATCTCACAAGACCCTCCGGTACCGTGAATGTCATTTAAGTGACGTCTTGGTGAAGATTGTTAATCACAAATTTTTAGGTCTATTTTTTTTAAAAGCCTGGCTGGAGATCGACTGACACCCCCCCGCGGTCGACTGGTAGCTCGCGATCGACGTAATGGGCACCCCTGCTCTAGATCATGGGTGTCAAACTCTGGCCCGTGGGCCAAATTTGGCCTGCCGTGTGACTTCATTTGGCCCTTGAGGTAATATCAAATTAAGATTAGAGCTGGCCCACCGGTATTATACAGGAGCGGTGCCGCTGTAACAACGCATTTGCCAACCCTCCCGAATTTCACTGCCCCTCCCGTAAATCCCCCAGGGCAACAATTCTTCCAAATTTCTCCCGATTTCCACCCGGACAACAATATAGGGGGCGTGCCTCGAAAGCACTGCCTTTAGCGTCCTCTACAACCTGTTGTCACGTCCGCTTTTCCGCCATAGAAACAATGTGCCGGCCCAGTCACATAATATCTGCGGCTTTAACACACACGAATGAATGCAAGGTCAACAGCCATACAGGTCACACTGGGGGTGGCCGTATAAACGACTTTAACACTGTTACAAATATGCGCTACACTGTGAAACCACACCAAACAAGAATGACAAACACTTTTCGGGAGAACATCACACGTAATACCCAGAACCCCTTGCAGCACTAACTCTTCCGGGATGCTATAATATACACCCCCGCTACCACCAAACCTGCCCCCCTCCAATTCTTATTTAAATTTTCTTTGATATACCATTGATGTTTTTAAATCATTATTGATAGGTTGATTGGAAACAGTAAATTGGCCCTAGTGTGCATGTTGTCTCTCTGTCTGTGTTGGCCTCTGATGAGGTGGCGACTTGTCCAGGGTGTACACTGCCTTCCGCCCGAATGCAGCTGAGATAGGCTGCGGCGACCCCAGGAGGGGACAAGCGGTAGAAAAATGGATGGCTGGATGGATAATTTGAAACTCGACTTTGCATGTCACTATAAAGTTATATAAGCCTTGCTTGTTCAATATTCAATGCAAAACTTTTTTGGATCCCTCTTAAAAGGTTCATTTGATCAACCTTGGCCCGCGGCTTTGTTCCGTTTTAAATTTTGGCCCACTCTGTATTTGAGTTTGACACTCCTGCTCTATATAATAGTGGTATTAGGCTGTTTACAACTAGAAAAAGCCCTTATCAAAGATCCCCTATACCAGGGGTGCCCACACTTTTTCTGCAGGCGAGCTACTTTTCAATTGACCAACTTGAGGGGATCTACCTCATTAATATATATCATTTATATTTATTTATTTATGAAAGAGACATTTTTGTAAACAAGTTAAATGTGTTTAATGATAATACAAGCATGTGTAACACATATAGATGTCTTTCTTTCACGAAGACAAGACTATAAGTTGGTGTATTACCTGATTCTGATGACTTGCATTGATTGGAATCAGACAGTAATGATGATAACGCCCACATTTTCAAATGGAGGAGAAAAAAAGTTGTCCTTTCTGTACAATACCACATGAAAGTGGTTGGTTTTTGGCATCTAATTCATCCAGCTTCCGTACACTTTACAAGAAAAACATTGGCGGCAAATTCCGTAGCTTGCTTGATTGACATTCACGGCACCCGAGGGTCTTGTGTGATGACGCTGGCTGCTGCCAGTTCATCATTATGAAAAAATGACAGAGAGGAAGGCGAGAAACACTTTTTATTTCAACAGACATTCGCGCCGTCCCTTCAGTCAAAACTCTAAAGGCCGACTGCACATTTCCTATCTTCACGATAAAAGCCCTGCTTCATGCTGCCTGCGCTAACAAAATAAGAGTCTCGGAAAGCTGGCGTGCACAAGTGATGTGCACGCCAGCTTTCTGAGGGATCGCTTGTGCACGCCAGTTTTCCGAGACTCTGTATTTAGTTAGCGCAGGCAGCATGAAGCAGGGCTTTTATTGTGAAGATAGGAAATGTGCAGTCGGCCTTTAGAGTTTTGACGGAAGGTACGGCGCGAGAGTCTGTTGAAATAAAAAGTGTTTCTCGCCTTCCTCTCGGTCATATTTTCATAATAATGATCTTGCAGCAGCCAGCGTCATTTCACAAGACCCTCCGGTACCGTGAATGTCATTTAAGTGACGTCTTGGTGAAGATTGATGATCACTAATTTTTAGGTCTATTTTTTTTAAAAGCCTGGCTGGAGATCGACTGACACACACCCCGCGGTCGACTGGTAGCTCGCGATCGACGTAATGGGCACCCCTGCTCTAGATCATGGGTGTCAAACTCTGGCCCGTGGGCCAAATTTGGCCTGCCGTGTGATTTCATTTGGCCCTTGAGGTAATATCAAATTAAGATTAGAGCTGGCCCACCGGTATTATACAGGGGCGGTGCCGCTGTAACAACGCATTTGCCAACCCTCCCAAATTTCACTGCCCCTCCCGTAAATCTCCCAGGGCAACAATTCTTCCAAATTTCTCCCGATTTCCACCCGGACAACAATATTGGGGGGCGTGCCTCGAAAGCACTGCCTTTAGCGTCCTCTACAACCTGTTGTCACGTCCGCTTTTCCGCCATAGAAACAATGTGCCGGCCCAGTCACATAATATCTGCGG
>NC_084613.1:9676300-9698800 GCF_033978795.1 Nerophis ophidion | reverse complement strand
TGTGGGGACCACCCTTTCTACAGGTTGTAGAGGCATAAAAAAATTGGTTTAATGGCCAATGCCCAGTTAGCTAATACACATCTTTAAAGGCCTACAGAAACCCACTACTACCGACCACGCAGTCTGATAGTTTATATATCAATGATGAAATATTAACATTGCAACACATGCCAATACGGCCTTTTTAGTTTACTAAATTGCAATTTTAAATTTCCCGCGAGTTTCTTGTTGAAAACGACGCGGACTGTAAGGAAATATTAGCGCTGCACCAAACACGGCTAAAAGTCGTCTCTGTTCATGGCGTAATTACACAGTATTTTGGACATCTGTGTTGCTGAATCTTTTGCAATTTGTTCATTTAATAATGGAGACTATAAAGAACAAAGCTGTTGGAGGAAAGCGGTGGATTGCAGCTGTCTTTAGCAGCCGAGACACAGCCGGTGTTTCTTTGTTTGTTGTGAAGCGGAGCGGTCAGGCGAACATGTTTTTGGATGGGGATATTGTGATATATATATATCTTACCGGAGACATCAATGGATTATTCGTCGTCCTGCAGCAGCGGTCATGTCAAAAAAGGCAGCTGTGAGCTTGGCTCCTCGGCTTCTCTCTGAGACACCGCGATTTTTATTTTTTATTTTATTTTAATCTTCTATTTTTTTTCTCTCCTCTCCCCCCCACTTGTTTACCTGTATGTCATCTTTTTTTTGTAAGGGCCGCTGGAAGCCGGCAGACCCGTCAGCGATCCTGTTCTGTCTCCCTGTAATCTTTGTCTGATCTTGAATGGGATTGTGCTGAAAATTGTAATTTTCCTGAAGGAACTCTCCTGACGGAATAAATAAAGTACTATCTATCTGTTCACCGCAGCCATCCGACCTCGAGGTATGTCTTTACAATCTTTAAAATCTCACTAAAACACTTTTAGAACAATAAGCAGATAAGGGATCTTCCAGAATTATCTTAGTAAATGTGTCTAAAAACATCTGAATCGCTCACAATGCAATCGCCTTTATTTATTTTTCTAGTCCTTCGCTATCAATATCCTCAGCCACGAATCTTTCATCCTCGCTACAATTAATTGGGAAATTGTCGTTTTCTCGGTCCGAATAGCTCTTTTTGTTGGAGGCTCCTAATTTCAAACAATGTGAGGATGTGAGGAGCCCTCACTTGGGTGACGTCATCGTCTGCGACATCCGGTACAAGCAAGGCTTTTTTATTAGCGACCAAAAGTTGCGAACTTTATCGTGGATGTTCTCTACTAAATCCTTTCAGCAAAAATATGGCAATATCTCGAAATGATCAAGTATGACACGTAGAATGGACCTGCTATCCCCGTTTAAATTTGAAAATCTCATTTCAGTATGCCTTTAAATCTCTGGATTGATGAAGCAATGTGCTGATCATTCTTACTGGGGACCCTGGGGAAAAAAAGAGTTAATGTGGTTCATGGGGACCAAATTTAAATCATTTTGCACACTCAAACTAAGCAGTAAACATGTTTTATGGGGCAAAGCTTAAAAATCACTTACTTAGACATCTTCAGAATGGATCTGACTATCATTTAAAAAGGTTTCCTTTGAGGAAACCAGTTTTTTTTGTCCCCATACTGTCAGAATGCCCCTAAAAGGTGACTGTGTAAACAGGACGATGTCCCCATTAAGTAAGCATTGCCAGAATGAACACACACACACACACACACACACACACACACACACACACACACACACACACACACACACACACACACGCACACACACACAAACACACACACATTTATGTATTTCATAACTTCTGGAGACCTAAGAAAAATGCCTCCCTCTTTAGGACCACCCTTTCTAGATATATAAAGATGTGTATTTACAACATTAATGATATATACATGCTATGCAAATATAAAAAAGCTTGTTCTGAAAAATGAGTTGGAATTTCACATGAAAAACTTAAAATTTTGGCAGCATTATAATAATAAAAGCCGTCATTTTACTCAACGCAAGTCGACATTTTACAAGAAAAAAACGGAACATTTGTGCAATGGTATGATAAAAGTTGGAATTTTACTCGATAACGGTCACAATTTTAAAAGAAAAGCTTGAAATTTTGGAAATTTTATGAAAAGAGTCATAATTTTACTCGACTAGTCACATTTTTTTAAAGGGGAACATTATCACAATTTCAAAAGGGTTAAAAACAATAAAAATCAGTTCCCAGTGGCTTGTTGTATTTTTTGAAGTTTTTTTCAAAATTTTACCGGTCTCGGAATATCCCTAAATAAAGCTTTAAAGTGCCTTATTTTTGCTATCTTCGAAACCACTATCCATTTCCCTGTGGCGTCATACAGTGCTGCCAATGTAAACAAACAATGGGAATACCACAGCAAGATATAGCGACATTAGCTCGGATTCCAACTCGGATTTCAGTGACTTAAGGGATTCAACAGATTACGCATGTATTGAAACGGATGGTTGGAGTATGAAAGTATTGAAGAAGAAACTGAAGCTATTGACGCTATTCATAGCCATAGCATGGCCGAATAGCTGCGTTAGCATCGCCGGTAAAATGTGCGGACCAAACGATCAGGACTTTCGCATCTTTTGACCCTGGAGCAACTTAAATCCGTCGATTGGTAAGTGTTTGTTTCCCATTAAATGTGGGTGGAAGGAAACGTAATATAGTTGCAAATGCATCTACAGGTTATCCATACATCTCTGTGCCATGTCTGCTTTAGCACCGCCGGTAAATAGCATGTTAGCATCGATTAGCGTAGCATGTTAGCATCGATTAGCTGGCAGTCAGCATCAACAAAACTCACCTTTGTGATTTCGTTGACTATCGTTGCAAATGCATCTGCAGGTTATCCATACATCTCTGTGCCATGTCTGCCTTAGCATCGCCGGTCAAATGTGAAGACACTCTGGTACATTCAATGGGGGTCTGGCGGCAGACACTTTGGCATCTTCGGGCCGGTGGTGCAACTTGAATCCCTCCCTGTTAGTGTTGTTACACCCTCCGACAACACACCGACGAGGCATGATGTCTCCAAGGTTCCAAAAAATAGTCAAAAAAACGGAAAACAACAGAGCTGAGACCCGGTGTTTGTAATGTGCTGAAAATGAAAATGGCGGCTGTGTTACCTCGGTGACGTCACATTCTGACGTCATCGCCTCCAGAGCAATAAACAGAAAGGCGTTTAATTCGCCCAAATTCACCCATTTAGAGTTCGGATATCGGTTAAAAAAAATATACGGTCTTTTTCCTGCACCATCAAGGTATATATTGACGCTTACATAGGTCTGCTGATAATGTTCCCCTTTAAGAAAATAAAAAATGTTGGCAGTATTACAATAATAATAATAATTGGGGAGTCAATCTGAGGCTGAGTTGACTTGAAACTGTTTAATCTTGCACTTTTTATATGTAGAAGTAACAACTTGAGGCCGTTTAATGTTGATGAACGTGGACCCCGACTTTAACAAGTTGAAAAACTTATTGGGGTGTTACCATTTAGTGGTCAATTGTACAGAATATGTACTGTAATGTGCAATCTACTAATAAAAGTATCAGTCAATCAATCAAAAAAAGCACTTTATATGTAGAAAGGTTTTGTTAAGAAACCGTTCTGAGCCTTATCTTATTTAGTTTATATATATATATATATATATATATCTATATATATATATATATATATATATATATATATATCTATATATATATATATATATATATATATATATATATATATATATATATATATATATATATATATCTATATATATATATATATATATATATATATATGTAGGGACGTCGTGGGGCAGTGGTAGAGTGGCCATGCGCAACCCGAGGGTCCCTGGTTCAATCCCCACCTAGTACCAATCTCGTCACGTCCGTTGTGTCCTGAGCAAGACACTTCACCCTTGCTCCTGATGGGTGCTGGTTAGCGCCTTGCATGGCAGCTCCCTCCATAAGTGTGTGAATGTGTGTGTGAATGGGTAAATGTGGACGTAGTGTCAAAACGCTTTGAGTACCTTGAAGGTAGAAAAGCGCTATACAAGTACAACCCATTTATCATTTTATTTATTTATATGTTGACCACATAAACCCTGGCAATGGACCCTGTGTGTATGTGTATGTTATGCCATTGTTCACAAATTTGGTAAATAAATAACCCAAAAATTTATATTTTGTTCTTTTCTTACTGTACCGAAAATGAACCGAACCGTGACCTCTAAACCGAGGTACGTACCGAACCGAAATTTCTGTGTACCGTTACACCCCTAATGTTCACACTGAGAAACTTTTCACTTTTCATTTTTTTGTGGCTCCGGAGTGTTTAGTTTTTGGTCCAATATGGCACTTTCAACTTTTTTTGGGGGTTGCCGACCCCTGGTCTAGAGTAAGCTCAAAATATATTTTCTTTGTCCTCTTTATGTCAATACGGGGGGGGACATATGCGGTCCTCTCCAAGGTTTCTCATAGTCATCATTGTCACGGTCCTCTCCAAGGTTTCTCATAGTCATCATTGTCACGGTCCTCTCCAAGGTTTCTCATAGTCATCATTGTCACGGTCCTCTCCAAGGTTTCTCATAGTCATCATTGTCACGGTCCTCTCCAAGGTTTCTCATAGTCATCATTGTCACCGACGTCCCACTGGGTGTGAGTTTTCCTGGCCCTTATGTGGGCTCTACCGAGGATGTTGTTGTGGTTTTTGCAGCCCTTTGAGACACTAGTGATTTAGGGCTATATAAATAATCATTGATTGATTGATTGATTGACTGTGTTTCAGTTCTTGTACCCGCTGAAACGGAGCTGAGGCAAAAGATTCTACATGACACAGGACCTGCAAGACTCCCTCCCCCTCCAGTGAGAAAAAGAAAGACCCTGCTCACCCCCCCCACATTCTTTAGCATCTATTAATTCCCTTAATATCGCTGCCCCACCCCCACCCTCCTCTTTTCAAACTGCCTTTTAAGATAATTGACCTCTATTTCCATAAAAGAGAAAGTTGTTTTTTTCATTCAGTTTGATGTTGTATTAGACAATCCCTCCCATGAACCTAAACAGATGGTGACGGATCCCCCGTTTTTCAGCTCAGTGCCCAGACAAGTTCAAACAAAGTCTGTCTGCTCTTTGTTTCTATTGACATTTTTTTTTATAATAGGAATGATGCAAAAACCACTCCACCGGGCCAAAACTAAAGTACTGTAATCATAAAAACACTAATGCCTTTCAAATCATATCATTACCGTATTTTTCGGACTATAAGTCGCAGTTTTTTTCATAGTTTGGCCGGGGGTGCGACTTATGTGTGAAATTAACACATTACCGTAAAATATCAAATAATATTATTTATCTCATTCGCGGAAGAGACGAAGAAAATGTCAGCAATCGTCACACACACGTCAACCAGTAAGAGGGTCATGGCAGAAGTGCATTGTGGGTCATGGAATGCTAACTGCTATATCAGGGGTCACCAACGCGGTTTCCCTAAGGACCAGATGAGTCGCCCGCTGGCCTGTTCTAAAAAATAGCTCAAATAGCAGCACTTACCAGTAAGCTGCCTCTATTTTTTAAATTGTATTTATTTACTAGCAAGCTGGTCTCGCTTTGCTGGACATTTTTAATTCTAATAGAGACAAAAATCAAATATAATTTGAAAATCCCCAAAAATATTTTAAAGACTTGGTCTTCACTTATTTAAATAAATTCATTTATTTTTTTACTTTGCTTCTTATAGCTTTCAGAAAGATAATTTTAGAGAAAAAATACAAACTTAAAAATGATTTTAGGATTTTTAAACACATTTACCTTTTAAATTCATTGCTCTTCTTTCCTGACAATTTAAATCAATGTTCAAATAAATTAATTTTGTTATTGTAAAGAATAATAAATACATTTTAATTTAATTCTTCATTTTATCTTTTGTTTTTTTGACGAAAAATATTTGTGAAATATTTATTCAAACTTATTATGATTAAAATCCCCAAAAATTATTCTGGCAAATATAGAAAATCTGTAGAATCAAACTCAAATCTTATTTCAAAGTCTTTAAAATGTATTTAAAAAAATTTGTTCTGGAAAATCTAGAAGAAATAATTTGTCTTTGTTAGAAATATAGCTTGGTCCAATTTGTTATATATTCTAACAAAGTGCAGATTGGATTTTAACCTATTTAAAACATGTCATCAAAATTCTAAAATTAATCTTAATCAGGAAAAATTACTAATGATGTTCCATAAATTCTTTTTTTAATTTTTTTCAAAAAGATTCAAATTACCTAGCTTTTCTCTTCTTTTTTTTCGGTTGTATTTTGAATTTTAAAGAGTCGAAATTGAAGATAAACTATATTTCAAAATTTAATTTTCCTGTTTTCTCCTCTTTTAAACTGTTCAATTAAGTGTTTTTTTCATCTTTTATTCCCTACAAAAAAACCTTCCGTAAAAGGAAAAAAAATGTACGACGGAATGACAGACAGAAATACCCATTTTTTTATACATATAGATTTATTTATTAAAGGGGAACATTATCACAATTTCAAAAGGGTTAAAAACAATACAAATCAGTTCCCAGTGGCTTGTTGTATTTTTTGAAGTTTTTTTCAAAATTTTACCGGTCCCGGAATATCCCTAAATAGAGCTTTAAAGTGCCTTATTTTCGCTATCTTCGAACCCACTATCCATTTCCTTGTGACGTCATACAGTGCTGCCAATATAAACAAACAACGGCGAATACCACAGCAAGATATAGCGACATTAGCTCGGATTCAAACTCGGATTTCAGCGGTTTAAGCGATTCAACAGATTACGCATGTATTGAAACAGATGGTTGGAGTATGAAAGTATTGAAGAAGAAACTGAAGCTATTGAGCGAATAGCTATTGACGCTATTCATAGCCATAGCATGGCCGAATAGCTGCGTTAGCATCGCCGGTAAAATGTGCGGACCAAACGATCAGGACTTTTGCATTTTCTGATAATGAAGCAACTTAAATCCGTCGATCGGTAAGTGTTTTTTTCGCATTAAATGTGGGTGGAAGGAAACGTAATATAGTTGCAAATGCATCTGCAGGTTATCCATACATCTCTGTGCCATGTCTGCTTTAGCACCGCCGGTAAATAGCATGTTAGCATCGATTATCGTAGCATGTTGGCATCGATTAGCTGGCAGTCAACATCAACAAAACTCACCTTTGTGATTTTGTTAACTTTATCGTTGCAAATGCATCTGCAGGTTATCCATACATCTCTGTGCCATGTCTGCTTTAGCATCGCCGGTAAATAGCATGTTAGCATCGATTAGCTGGCAGTCACGCCGCGACCAAATATGTTTGATTAGCACTTAAGTCAACATCAACAAAACTCACCTTTGTGATTTGTTGACTTTATCTTTGCTAATGCATCTGCAGGTTATCCATACATCTCTGTGCCATGTCTGTCATCACCGATAAAATGTGGAGACACTCCCGCACATTCAATGGGGGTCTGGCGGCAGACACTTTCGCATCTTCGGGCCAGTGGTGCAACTTGAATCCCTCCCTGTTAGTGTTGTTACACCCTCCGACAACACACCGACGAGGCATGATGTCTCCAAGGTTCCAAAAAATAGTCGAAAAATCGGAAAATAACAGAGCTGAGACCCGGTGTTTGTAATGTGTAGAAAATGAAAATGGCGGGTGTGTTACCTCGGTGACGTCACGTTCTGACGTCATCGCCTCCAGAGCAATAAACAGAAAGGCGTTTAATTCCCCAAAATTCACCCATTTAGAGTTCGGAAATCGGTTAAAAAAAATATATGGTCTTTTTTCTGCAACATCAAGGTATATATTGATGCTTGCATAGGTCTGGTGATAATGTTCCCCTTTAATATTTTACGGTAATGTGTTAATAATTTCACATATAAGTCGCTCCGGAGTATATGTGGCACCCCCGGCCAAACTATGATGAAAAAAACTGCGACCTACAATCCGAAAAATACGGTACATTGAAAATTGGCAGAGGGGTTAGTGCGTCTGCCTCACAATACGAAGGTCCCGCAGTCCTGGGTTCAAATCCAGGCTCGGGATCTTTCTGTGTGGAGTTTGCATGTTCTCCCCGTGAATGCGTGGGTTCCCTCCGGGTACTCCGGCTTCTTCCCACTTCCAAAGACATGCACCTGGGGATAGGTTGATTGGCAACACTAAATTGGCCCTAGTGTGTGAATGTTGTCTGTCTATCTGTGTTGGCCCTGCGATGAGGTGGCGACTTGTCCAGGGTGTACCCCGCCTTCCGCCCGATTGTAGCTGAGATAGGCGCCAGCGCCCCCCGCGACCCCAAAAGGGAATAAGCGGTAGAAAATGGATGGATGGATGAAAATTGTTATACCTGACTCAAAGAGGGTGGGGCCGGCACTGCAGCGGGTGTTGCCGCCGTCCGCCTGGTGGTCCGCGTCGCACAGCCGCCCCGTCTCCAGGCGGCTGTCAAAGAGCTGCTGCAGCGGATCCCGGTCGGCCCAGCGAGACATCACCTTGCTGTCCACAAAGGACGAAAACATGGACGTCTCCAGGAAGCGGGACAGGAAGCGCAAGTGGGCGGTGGGCTGAGCTGAGAGGAAGGAACCCTATAGAAGAAATAGCTGGATTAGATGCTGTCTATCTGTGGTTCCATGACCCGCCCTATCTTGCCTCTGATTGGCCTGTCCCTAATTGTTTGCCCTGATATTAACCAATGGCGACTCATCATAGTAAACAACAACTAACTTATTGTTGCGATCCGCTTTTCGGATCTCTACATTTTGTTTACTGCTCCATTGTTGTATCACTCTCTGTCATTTGACTGTTTAGTTCCTGTTTAGTCTGTCCCCATGGTTTCTTGTTAGTTTCATCCCACAGGTGTGCAGGCTGATTGGGAACAGGTGGGTGCCATGATTGGGTATAAAAACAGCTTCCCAAAAAATTTTCAGTCTTTGTGAAGTGAATTATATTTATATAGCGCTTTTCTCAAGTGACTCAAAGCGCTTTACATAGTGAAACCCAATATCTAAGTTACATTTTAAACCAGTGTGGGTGGCACTGGGAGCAGGTGGGTAAAGCGTCTTGCCCAGGGACACAACGGCAGTAACTAGGATGGCACAAGCGGGAATCGAACCTGCAACCCTCAAGTTGCTGGCACGGCCACTCCACCAACCGAGCTATGCCGCCCCAAGAAAGGATGTCTCCCATCGAAAATGTGTGGCGCAATATGAAGCGTCAAATACGACTGTTGAACGACTGAAGTTCTACACAAACGGACGGCGTGGCGCAGTGGCAGAGTGGCCGTGTGCAATCCGAGGGTCCCTGGTTCAATCCCCGCCTAGTACCAACCTCGTCACGTCCTTTGTGTCCTGAGCAAGACATTTCACACTTGCTCCTGATGGATGCTGGTTAGAACCTTGCATGGCAGCTCCCTCTATCAGTGTGTGAATGGGTAAATGTTGAAGTAGTGCATGGGTGTCAAACTTTGGCCCTAGAGGCAGTAATAAATTAACATTAGAGTATTATACAGTGGCAGTGCCGCTGTATCACCGCGTTCGACGCTAATTCTCATACTTGCCAAACCTCCCGATTTTTCCAGGAGAATCCCGAATTTCAGTGCCCCCCCCCCCCTGAAAATCTCCCGGGGCAACCATTCTCCCAAATTTCCACCCAGACAAGAATATTGGGGGCGTGCCTTAAAGGTACTGCTTTTAGCATCCTCTACAACCTGTCGTCACGTCCGCTTTTCCTCCATACAAACAGCTTTTGCCGACCCAGTCACGTAATATATGCAGCTTCTACATACACAGTGAATGCAAGCCATACTTGGTCAACAGCCATACAGGTCACACTGAGGGTGGCCGTATAAACAACTAATTATAATAATAATAATAATAATAATAATAATAATAGCTCAGAGAGTATGGGGTACTGGACTGTCTTATTGTGGCGGTCCGCTCCCTGTATGATCAGAGTCAGAGCTTGGTCCGCATTGCCGGCAGTAAGTCGAACACATTTCCAGTGAGAGTTGGACTCCGCCAAGGCTGTCCTTTGTCACCGATTCTGTTCATAACTTTTATGGACAGAATTTCTAGGCGCAGTCAAGGCGTTGAGGGGTTCCGGTTTGGTGACCGCAGGATTGGGTCTCTGCTTTTTGCAGATGATGTGGTCCTGATGGCTTCATCTGGCCGGGATCTTCAGCTCTCACTCGATCGGTTCGCAGCCGAGTGTGAAGCGACCGGAATGAGAATCAGCACCTCCAAGTCCGAGTCCGTGGTTCTCGCCCGGAAAAGGGTGGAATGCCATCTCCGGGTTGGGGAGGAGACCCTGCCCCAAGTGGAGGAGTTCAAGTACCTAGGAGTCTTGTTCACGAGTGGATCGTGAGATCGACAGGCGGATCGGTGCGGCGTCTTCAGCAATGCGGACGTTGTACCGATCCGTTGTGGTGAAGAAGGAGCTTAGCCGGAAGGCAAAGCTCTCAATTTACCGGTCGATCTACGTTCCCATCCTCACCTATGGTCATGAGCTTTGGGTCATGACCGAAAGGATAAGATCACGGGTACAAGCGGCCGAAATGAGTTTCCTCCGCCGGGTGGCGGGGCTCTCCCTTAGAGATAGGGTGAGAAGCTCTGCCATCCGGGAGGAACTCAAAGTAAAGCCGCTGCTCCTTCACATCGAGAGGAGCCAGATGAGGTGGTTCGGGCATCTGGTCAGGATGCCACCCAAACGCCTCCCTAGGGAGGTGTTTAGGGCACGTCCAACCGGTAGGAGGCCACGGGGAAGACCCAGGACACGTTGGGAAGACTATGTCTCCCGGCTGGCCTGGGAACGCCTCGGGATCCCCCGGGAAGAGCTAGACGAAGTGGCTGGGGAAAGGGAAGTCTGGGTTTCCCTGCTTAGGTTGTTGCACCCGCGACCCGACCTCGGATAAGCGGAAGAAGATGGATGGATGGATAGTAATAATAATAATAATAATGGATTAGATTTATATCGCGCTTTTCTATTGTTAGATACTCAAAGCGCTCACAGAGAAGTGGGAACCCATCATTCATTCACACCTGGTGGTGGTAAGCTACATCTGTAGCCACAGCTGCCCTGGGGTAGACTGACGGAAGCGTGGCTGCCAGTTCGCGCCTACGGCCCCTCCGACCACCACCAATCATTCATTCATCATTCATTCACCGGTGTGAGCGGCACCGGGGGCAAAGGGTGAAGTGTCCTGCCCAAGGACACAACGGCAGCGACTTTGATGTCCATAGGTGGGAAGCGAACCTGCGACCCTCAGGTTTCTGGCACGGCCGCTCTACCCACTACGCCATGCCGCCCACTTTAACACTGTTACACCACACTGTGAAACCCACACAAAACAAGAATGACAAACACATTTCGGGAGAACATACGCACCATAACACAACAGAACTAATACCCAGAACCCTTTGCAGCACTAACTCTTCAATGACGACGCTACAATATACACCCCCGCTACCAACAAAACTTGATTTTGCATGTCACTATAAAGTTATGTAAGCCTTGCTTGTTCAACATTCAATGCAAAACTTGTTTGGGTCCCTATTAAAAGGTAAAGTTGTTCAACAAGTACTGGCTGTCCAGAGTCGAGACCCAGGATGGACCGCTCGTCGGGACCCAGGATGGACCGCTCGCCTGTATCGGTTGGGGACATCTCTACGCTGCTGATCCGCTTGAGATGGTTTCCTGTGAACGGGACTCTCGCTGCTGTCTTGGATCCGCTTGAACTGAACTCTCGCGGCTGTGTTGGAGCCACTATGGATTGAACTTTCACAGTATCATGTTAGACCCGCTCGACATCCATTGCTTTCGGTCCCCTAGGGGGGGGGGGGTTGCCCACATCTGAGGTCCTCTCCAAGGTTTCTCATAGTCAGCATTGTCACTGGCGTCCCACTGGATGTGAATTCTCCCTGCCCACTGGGTGTGAGTTTTCCTTGCCCTTTTGTGGGTTCTTCCGAGGATGTTGTAGTCGTAATGATTTGTGCAGTCCTTTGAGACATTTGTGATTTGGGGCTATATAAATAAACATTGATTGATTGATTGATTGATTGAACTTTGGCCCGCGGCTTTGTTCAGTTTTAGAATTTTGGCCCACTCTGTATTTGAGTTTGACACCCCTGAAGTAGTGTCAAAGCGCTTTGAAAACCTTGAATAGATAGATAGATGGATAGATAGATAGATAGATAGATAGATAGATAGATAGATAGATAGATAGATAGATAGATAGATAGATGGATAGATAAATAGATAGATAGATAGATAGATAGATAGTACTTTATTGATTCCTTCAAGAGAGTTCCTTCAGGAAAATTAAAATTCCAGCAGCAGTCTACAGAGTTGAGATCAATTTAAATAAAAGTAAAAAGTAAATAATGGGGGTTTAAATGGAAACAAAAATAGAGAAATATTACAATAAGAATAAAAACTAAAAAGCAACAATGGGAATAAAAATATAACAGTAAAATAGGAATATAACAAGACAAAGTAGGCAGTAGTGACCATGTTATGAAAACGTATTGCACTGTTGAGTTTTTAGAGTCTATTAGTCCTGCACTTGGGATGAAGCAGTCTAGCACTGAACAGGCTACTCAGAAGCTAGAAAAGCGCTATACAAGTACAACCCATTTATCATTTATTTATAAAACAAGATTGGGAAAGAATTCCACTTTCAAAGCTTCAAAAACTAGTTTCCTCAGTTCCCAAACGTTTATTGAGTGTGGTTGAAAGAAAAGGTGATGTAACACAGTGGTGAACATGCCCTTTCCCAACTACTTTGGCACGTGTTGCAGCCATGAAATTCTAAGTTATTTATTATTTGCAAAAAAAAATAAAGTTTATGAGTTTGAACATCAAATATCTTGTCTTTTAGCATATCCAACTGAATATGGGTTGAAAAAGATTTACGAATCATTGTATTCCGTTTATATTTACATCTAACACAATTTCCCAACTCATATGGAAACGGGGTTTGTTGATTAAAAAAATACGGATTTCCAACAATAGACAGAAAAATCACATGCCTGATGATATATTATTTCATATATGTTGAAGAATTTAAACTAACTTGTAAATGTCATTTATTGGAGAATTACCTACTCAAAGTTTAAAGTTTTGTATCTTTCATTGTAAAAAAAAAAAAAAACGTTGTTCCCTTACTGTACTAATAAAAAAAACAAGCGTTATTGCGCCGTCATGTGAAGTGAAGTGAATTATATTTATATAGCGCTTTTCTCTAGTGACTCAAAGCGCTTTACATAGTGAAACCCAATATCTAAGTCACATTTTAAACCAGTGTGGGTGGCACTGGGAGCAGGTGGGTAAAGTGCCTTGCCCAAGGACACAACGGTAGTGACTAGGATGGCGGAAGCGGGAATCGAACCTGCAACCCTCAAGTTGCTGGCACGGCCACTCTACCAACCGAGCTATGCCGCAAGTGTCTGTCTCAAAGGGCTGCACAAGCCGCAACGACATCCTCGGCTCAGACCCCAGACTCACTACGTAGATTTGGTTTTTAAGTTAATCATTTTTAATGGAAAACCGTAGTTTTTTACCACTGTCCATGCATCCAGCCTAGTGGTTGAAAAACACTGATATAGCCCTTAATAACAAGTGAAGTGAAGTGAATTATATTTATATAGCGCTTTTCTCTAGTGACTCAAAGCGCTTTACATAGTGAAACCCAATATCTAATTTTTACATTTAAACCAGTGTGGGTGGCACTGGGAGCAGGTGGGTAAAGTGTCTTGCCCAAGGACACAACGGCAGTAACTAGAATGGCACAAGCGGGAATCGAACCTGCAACCCTCAAGTTGCTGGCACGGCCACTCTACCAACCGAGCTATGCCGCCCCAATGTCACACTTCTACTTAATCAAATGAGGTGCACAAAAGGAGGAGCTGCGCCTTAGTGCCAAATCTCGTAAAGGTTTATGTTTGACAGTAATCCAAAGCTCTGTGATCACCTCCTGGCAGGTCCTGGACTCTACCTTTCACTTGGAACAGGAAGAGGAACAACATTCTCTGACAATAAAAGAATAAAAGACGCGGTTTCCCTCAAGACTAAAATCATTCCACGTACCTTGTCGAAGCTGAACGTTCCCTCCCGGTTGCTCAGCCAGGAATCCAGATCAAACGCTCCGTGGATGACAAACTCCTCGTAGCGACCGAAGATGGCGGCGAAGCGCCCGGCCAGCACCTCCCTCAGCTGAATGTTCATCTTTGCCGTGCTCAGGGTTTCCTCCTCCTCCTCCCACACGCGCCCCAGCGTCTTGCCGCCGCCCGCCGTCTTGTCCGCGCCGCACCGCCACGCCAGAGCTTGCAGCCTCTCCAGGACCTCCAGCTCGTCGCCCGCCAGGTTGCCGTTGCGCCGGTCCTCCATCAGGTCCTCCAGGCTGCTCAGAGGAGGAGAGGCGCTGGAGGCTTTTTGGAGCCCGAAACGCCGCAGGATCTCGCTCAGGTCTTTCACGAGCTCGGTCTGGTCCGGAAAGCCGGGGAGACCCTCGGGGGCGTCCACGCAGCGGTTGTCGATGTCCACGAAGCAAAGGTTGGCCTGTGCGGGAACAAGAAGCGGAGCAGTGAAGTAGACTTCTCATCAGTGTACTTGCCAATTAGGGGTGTAACGCTACGTGTATTTGTAATCAGAGGTGGGTAGTAACGCGCTACATTTAGTCCGTTACATTTACTTGAGTAACTTTTGGGATAAATCGTACTTCTAAGAGTAGTTTTTATGCAACATACTTTTACTTTTACTCGAGTATATTTATAGAGAAGAAACGCTACTTTTAGTCCGTTCCATTTATCTACATTCAGCTCGCTACTCGCTACTTTTTTTTATCGATCTATTAATGTTTGTTTTGGTTTATGACAGAGATTCAAAGTAGGATCCACGCATGCCTGCGTTTCAACCAATCACATGCAGTCACTGGTGACGTTGGACCAATCAAACAGAGCCAGGCGGTCACATGACCCGACTTAAACAAGTTGAAAAACTTATTGGGGTGTTACCATTTAGTGGTCAATTGTACGGAATATGTACTGTACTGTGTAATCTAATAATAGAACTTTCAATCAATCAATCAAAAGTGCAAAGGAAAAAAGACACTTTTTATTTCAACCGTACTTCCCGTCAAAAGCCTAAAGACTGATCGCACAGTTCCTGTCTTCACTTTTTTCCTTCCATTTGAAAACGTGGACGTTATCATCAATACTGTCTGATTCCAATCAATGCAAGTCATCAGAATCAGGTAATACACCAATTTATATTCTTGTCTTCAGGAAAGATAGGAATCTATGTGTTAAAAATGTATGTATATTCATTAAAACACCTTTAAAATGTCAACAAAAACGGCAAAATAAATAAATATACATTATATACTGTACATATAAATGTATGTATGTATATATACATATATATATATATGATATGTGTGTGTATATATATATATAAATATATATGAGGTAGCTCACCTCGACTTGGTCATTTACTAAGTAATTGATAAACGTTGAAAAACTTATTGGGGTGTTACCATTTAGTGGTCATTTGTAAGGAATATGTACTGTACTGTGCAATCTACTAATACAAGTTTCAATCAATCAATCAAATCAATCAATGCCTACTGAGGCTATGGTGCTGTTAAGTTATTGTGGCTCAATGTGCCATTTTTTTATTTTATTTTAATGTACTATTATTTAATATATATTATTGTTTTAGTTGCTTAAGAGAAATTCCTGGCTCTGAATTTGCTCATTGCTATTTTTATGTTTTTGTGCATTTGTTGCCGTAATCAGGTTACTCATCAGTTACTCAGTACTTGAGTAGTTTTTTCACAACATACTTTTTACTTTTACTCAAGTAAATATTTTGGTGACTACTCCTTACTTTTACTTGAGTAATACGTAAATCTCTAAAGTAACTGTACTCTTACTTGAGTACAATTTCTGGCTACTCTACCCACCTCTGTTTGTAATGAACAGTTTCGGTTCGGTGCGTAAGTGTACCGAATGAGTTTCCACACGGACAAATTAAAGGGGAACATTATCACCAAACCTATGTAAGCGTCAATATATACCTTGATGTTGCAGAAAAAAGACCATGTATTTTTTTTAACCGATTTCCGAACTCTAAATGGGTGAATTTTGGCAAATTAAACGCCTTTCAGTTTATCGCTCTTTTAGCGATGACATCAGAATGTGACGTCACCGAGGTAACACACCCGCCATTTTCATTTTCACATTACAAACACCGGGTCTCAGCTCTGTTATTTTCCGTGTTTTCGACTATTTTTTGGAACCTTGGAGACATCATGCCTCGTCGGTGTGTTGTCGGAGGGTGTAACAACACTAACAGGGAGGGATTCAAGTTGCACCGCTGGCCCGAAGATGCCAAAGTGTCTGCCGCCAGACCCCAATTGAATGTACCAAAGTGGCTCCACATTTTACCGGCGATGACAGACATGGCACAGAGATGTATGGATAACCTGCAGATGCATTTGCAACGATTAAGTCAACGAAATCACAAAGGTGAGTTTTGTTGATGTTGACTTATGTGCTAATCAGACATATTTGGTCACGGCATGACTGCCAGCTAATCGATGCTAACATGCTACGCTAATCGACGCTAACATGCTATTTACCGGCGGTGCTAAAGCAGATATGGCACAGAGATGTATGGATAACCTGCAGATGCATTTGCAATGATAAAGTCACAGAAATCACAAAGGTGAGTTTTGTTGATGTTGACTGCCAGCTAAACAATGCTAACATGCTGCGCTAATCGATGCTAACATGTTATTTACCGGCGGTGCTAAAGCAGACATGGCACAGAGATGTATGGATAACCTGCAGATGCATTTGCAACTATATTACGTTTCCTTCCACCCACATTTAATGCGAAACAAACACTTACCAATCGACGGATTTAAGTTGCTCCAGTGTCACAAGATGCGAAAGTCCTGATCGTTTGGTCCGCACATTTTACCGGCGATGCTAACGCAGCTATTCGGCCATGCATTGAGTGAATCATGTTTATATAGCACTTTTCTCTAGTGACCCAAAGCGCTTTTACATAGTGAAACCTAAGATCTAAGTTGCATTTTAAACCAGTGTGGGTGGCACTGTGAGCAGGTGGGTGGAGTGTCTTGCCCAAGGACACAACGGCAGTGACTAGGATGACTGAAGCGGGGATCGAACCTGGAACCGAGCGAGCTAAAAACACATGTTTAACGTACTGTAAGATTTTTTTTTGCTAAAATAAATCCAATAATGAAATTTTTTCTGGTTCCCTTCATTTAGAAAAGTACCAAAATACTTTTGGTAACGGGACAACAGTGAGTGAATCATGTTTATATAGCGCTTTTCTCTAGTGACCCAAAGCGCTTTTACATAGTGAAACCTAAGATCTAAATTGCATTTTAAACCAGTGTGGGTGGCACTGGGAGCAGGTGGGTGGAGTGTCTTGCCCAAGGACACAACGGCAGTGACTAGGATGACGGAAGCGGGGATCGAACCTGGAACCGAGCGAGCTAAAAACACACGTTTGACGTACTGTAAGATTTTTTTTTTTGCTATAATAAAGCCAATAATGACATTTTTTCTGGTTCCCTTCATTTAGAAAAGTACCAAAATACTTTTGGTAACGGGACAACAGCGAGTGAATCATGTTTATATAGCACTTTTCTGTAGTGACTCAAAGCGCTTTTACATGGTGAAACCCAATATCTAAGTTGCATTTAAACCAGTGTGGGTGACACTGGGAGCAGGTGGGTGGAGTGTCTTGCCCAAGAACACAACATGAGTGACTAGGAAGGCGGAAGCGAGGATCGAACTAGGAACCGAGTCGTACCGGCCCATAAAAAACACATTTTTAATGTACCGTAAGATTTTTTTTTGGCTAAAATAAAGCCAATAATGACATTTTTTGCGGTCCGCTTTATTTAGAAAAGTACCGAAAAACAATTATTTATGAAACAAGTCCACCAAAAATCTAGCTGTCAACACTGAATATTGTATTGGTGCATTTCTTTTCACAGTTTATGAACTTACATTCATATTTTGTTGAAGTATTATTCAATAAATATATTTATAAAGGATTTTTGAATGTTTGTTATCCATCCATCCATTTTCTACCGCTTATTCCCTTTTGGGGTCGCGGGGGGCGCTGGCGCCTATCTCAGCTACAATCGGGCGGAAGGCGGGGTACACCCTGGACAAGTCGCCACCTCATCGCAGGGCCAACACAGATAGACAGACGACATTCACACGCACATTGTTTGTTATTCTTAGAATATTTAAAAAAAATCTCACATAACCTTAGGCATACCTTCAAGTACCCCCAGGGGTACGCGTACCCCCATTTGAGAATCACTGGGTTATCCTACTCTATACAGTATTTAAAACCTTACTAGTGTTCACTTCACAGTCACAGATGGTTCATCTACTTATTGACATTATTTACACATTACTTTGTCTTTTTCGGTCACTATGTTATTTAGTCAATACAGTAGTTACAACTTGTGTTCACATCCACAGGAACCACATGGGTTAGCCTACTCTATACAGTATTTGCAACCTTACCAGTGTTCACATCACAGCCACAGATGCTTCATCTACTTATTGACATTATTTACACATTACTTTGTTTCAGTCACTGTTATTTAGTCACTACAGTAATTACAACTTGTGTTCACATCCACAGGAACCACATGGGTTAGCCTACTCTATACAGTATTTACAACCTTAATAATGTTCACTTCACAGCCACAGATGGTTCCTCTACTTATTGACATTATTTACACATGACTTTGTTTCAGTCACTGTTATTTAGTCACTGCGGTAGTTACAACTTGTGTTCACATCCACAGGAACCACATGGGTTAGCCTACTCTATACAGTATTTACAACCTTACTAGTGTTCACTTCACAGCCACAGATGTTTTATCTACTTATTGACATTATTTACACATTACTTTGTCTGTTTCAGTCACTATGTTATTTAGTCACTACAGTAATTACAACTTGTGTTCACATCCACAGGAACCACATGGGTTAGCCTACTCTATACAGTATTTACAACCTTACTAGTGTTCAATTCACAGCCGCAGATGGTTAATGTACTTATTGACAATATTAACACAATACTTTGTCTGTTTCAGTCACTATGTTATTCAATCACTACAGTAGTTACAACTTGTGTTCACATCCACAGGAACCACACGGGTTAGCCTACTCTATACAGTATTTGCAACCTTACTAGTGTTCACTTCACAGCTACAGTAATTCCTCTACTTATTGACATTATTCACACATTTCTTTGGCATTTTTTGCTTTGATGGCTCTGACAAATTTCCTGAGCAGCTTTGCATTTTCATTTTTGTTTTCGCTTTAGTGGATTTTGCCTTGGATTTTATACCCAATTTCTGTCTCTTCGACTCCCTCGCCACTTCTAACGGCTCCGAATGCAAACATCATAAAGAGTACAAAGAATGTTTATTCTATTTTAAGATAACTTCTTTTATCTGAATAGCTATTAGTGATTCATAGCATGAAATAAACATCTTGTTGTTTATCTTATCAATGTCAAAACAGAGTAGAAATAATGAACAAAATGTCGACTACTGAAACACTAATGAAAATGAAATAAAGCATTCAGACAGGCTATGCTGTATATCCAAAATGGTGTGAATATTGAGTGTGAGCGCCATTGTTAAGCAGCACTTCTTTAATCCTCCTGAGCGTGGGATTGAGCCGAGCTGCACGTGTTTTTTGCTGCAATCCTCTTCCCCTCCGCCGTGACGACACGACTGCTGGAGCTGGGGGATGGTACGGACTCTTTGCTTCCCTTCGAGGTGCGCGTCGGCTCCTGATCGCCGTTAGAAAACAGTTCCCGCTTGTGTCACAGCACACCTGGTGATGTGTGTGAATCCTCGATGAACCGCAGCTCCCCAGCGTCTGCGGTGCTCGTGCAGCCACAGGCAAGACACAGTTCCCATGCTTTCTCCGCCAAAGTAAGCATGGGACGGTTACTGGTTTTTACGTATAAAATAAGTGACTGTTCCAGAAAAACTAAAATTTTACTTCTTACTGTCCATATACAAAACCCTGCTGAAATAAGCAGGGGCGTCCATGAAAAAGACGGCGCTTAGATGGCAGCATATGTTGTTCCAAAAGCTGTATGTACCTTTCAGCATTAATGGTGCCTTCACAGATGTGTAAGTTACCCATGCCTTGGGCAATAACACACCCTCATACCATCACAGATGCTGGCTTTTACACTTTGCGCCTAGAACAATCCGGATGGTTCTTTTCCTCTTTGGTCCGGAGGACACGGTGTCCACAGTTTCAAAAAACTATTTGAAATGTGGACTCGTCAGACCACGGAACATTTTCCCGTATTGCATCTTAAATAAGCTCTGGAGGCCCAGCAAGCCGGCGGCGTTTCTGGGTGTTGTTGATAAATGGCTTTGGATTATTAGAGTTTTAGCTTACATTTACAAATGTAGCGACCAACTGTAGTTACTGACAGTGGTTTTCTTAAGTGTTCCTGAGCCCTTGTGGTGATATCCTTTACACACGGATGTCGGTTTTTGATGCAGTACCGCCTGAGGGATCGAAGATTACGGGCATTCAATGTGGTTTTCGGGCCTGGCGCGTAAGAGCAGTGATTTCTCCAGATTCTCTTTAACTTTTGATGATATTCCGGATCATAGATAGGGAAATCCCTAAATTCCTTCAAATAGCCGGTTGAGAAGTGTGGTTCTTAAACTGTTGCTGGTTTTTAGGTATAAAAAAAGTGACTGTTCCAGAACAACTAAAATTTTGCTTCTTACAGTTCATATACAAAACCCTGCTGAAATAAGCAGGGGCGTCCATGATGACGTTACATGGATGGCAACATATGTTGCTCCAAAAGCTGTATGTACCTTTCAGCATAAATGGTGCCTTCACAGATGTGTAAGTTACCCATGCCTGGGGCACTTATGTACCCCCATACCATCACAGATGCTGGCTTTTACACTTTGCGCCTAGAACAATCCGGATGGTTCTTTTCCTCTTTGGTCCGGAAGACACGCGTCCACAGTTTCCAAAAACAATTTGAAATGTGGACTTGTCAGACCACGTAACATTTTCCCCCTTTTGCATCTTAGATGAGCTCGGGAGGCCCACAAGCCGGCGGCGTTTCTGGGTGTTGTTGATAAATGGCTTTGGATACTACAGTTTTAGCTTACACTTACAAATGTAGCGAGCAACTGTAGTTACTGACAGTGGTTTTCTCAAATGTTCCTGAACCCTTGTGGTGATATCCTTTACACACGGATGTCGGTTTTTGATGCAGTACCGCCTGAGGGATCAAAGATTACGGGCATTCGATGTTGGTTTTCGGGCCTGGCGCGTAAGAGCAGTGATTTCTCCAGATTCTCTTTAACTTTTGATGATATTCCGGATCCTAGATGGGGAAATCCCTAAATTCTTTCAAATAGCCGGTTGAAAAAAGTTGTTCTTAAACTGTTGCTGGTTTTTAGGTATAAAAAAAGTGACTGTTCCAGAACAACTTAAATTTTCCTTCTTACAGTCCATATACAAAACCCTGCTGAAATAAGCAGGGGCGTCCATGATGACGTTACATGGATGGCAACATATGTTGCACCAAAAAGCTGTATGTACCTTTCAGCATTAATGGTGCCTTCACAGATGTGTAAGTTACCCATGCCTTGGGAAATAACACACCCTCATACCATCACAGATGCTGGCTTTTAGACTTCGCGCCTATAACAATCCGGATGGTTCTTTTCCTCTTAGGTCCGGAAGACACGGCGTCCACAGTTTCCAAAAACAATTTGAAATGTGGACTCGTCAGACCACGTAACATTTTCCCCCTTCTGCATCTTAGATGAGCTCGGGAGGCCCACAAGCCGGAGGCGTTTCTGGGTGTTGTTGATAAATGGCTTTAGATACTACAGTTTTAGCTTACACTTACAAATGTAGCAACCAACTGTAGTTACTGACAGTGGTTTTCTCAAATGTTCCTGAACCCTTGTGGTGATATCCTTTACACACGGATGTCGGTTTTTGATGCAGTAACACCTGAGGGATCGAAGATTACGGGCATTCGATGTTGGTTTTCGGGCCTGGCGCGTAAGAGCAGTGATTTCTCCAGATTCTTTGAAACTTTTGATGATATTCCGGATCATAGATAGGGAAATCCCTAAATTCCTTCAAAAAGCCGGTTGGGAAATGTTGTTCTTAAACTGTTGCTGGTTTTTAGGTATAAAAAAAGTGACTGTTCCAGAACGACTTAAATTTTCCTTCTTACAGTCCATATACAAAACCCTGCTGAAATAAGCAGGGGCGTCCATGATGACGTTACATGGATGGCAACATATGTTGCTCCAAAACCTGTATGTACCTTTCAGCATTAATGGTGCCTTCACAGATGTGTAAGTTACCCATGCCTTGGGCACTAATGCACCCCCATACCATCACAGATGCTGGCTTTTA
>NC_084613.1:9636300-9671300 GCF_033978795.1 Nerophis ophidion | reverse complement strand
CAAAGTGGGCTGGCTCAGGGTGGAGGACAGAGTAAAACAACTTGCACTGAGCCTAGTCTATAAAATCCGCTACACCTCCTTGATACCGAAGTACATGTCAAACTACTTCCTTAACGTAAATGACCGCCATAACCACAACACCAGGGGGAGCTCGACAAACCACGTTAAACCCAGATTTCGATCTAACAAAGGTCTTAACTCATTCTCTTTCTATGCCACATCAATGTGGAATGCACTCCCAACAGGTATAAAAGTAAGTGCATCTCTATATTCCTTCAAAAGCGCTCTAAAACAACACCTCCAGGCAACTTCAACACTTTACTAATACCCTCCTCCATTCACATCCCATCTCCCCGGATTATAAACAACTCAAATGTACTTCTAATGTATATACTTGTTCTTATGCTATCTGAACTCACTATGTTCTCTGCTGGCTGTACATATCCTACTAAATAAGACCTACACTGTTTCAATGTCCACATTTCTCTGTTGATACAATTGTTGATGACTGAAGTTCCGATATCAACCAAAGCTCCTCATCCCACCCCCCGGATTGTAAATAATGTAAATAATTCAATGTACATACTATGATGATTAACTTGTGTGATGACTGTATTATGTTGATAGTATATATTTGTACCATGAATTGATTAACGTGGACCCCGACTTAAACAAGTTGAAAAACTTATTGGGGTGTTACCATTTAGTGGTCAATTGTACGGAATATGTACTGTACTGTGCAATCTACTAATAAAAGTATCAATCAATCAATCAATCAAAGCGTGTGCAGCTGTACCTAATCAAGTGGCGACACAGGCGTGCGTTCCCACCTACCTTGCGAGTAGAGCAGTATCTGCGTCTCCAGCAGCGAACAGGTGAGAAGGCGCACCATGTTGTCCACCCCCAGCAGGGAAAAGGCTTCTCCGAGAGGATACTCCCCAGTGGCAGCTCACCCGGGCCGGGCCGCTGACACAATATGGGTCCCTGCACGCCGTGGAACCTCAGCGAGCGTCCGGGCGGCGGGCAGGGGCACCTCGAAGAGGATGTTGTGGATGTAGCTCTCCAGCGCAGAGGCGGCGCCGTTTGGGAGGCGACGGCCTGGTGCAGCTGAGCGAGGAACTGGCGAGAAGCTTGAAGGAAAGGAAGCGGCGTGAGCAGGCAGAGGGCTTTGGACACGTACAGGGTGTCGTGAGAAGGCTCGAAGGAGTTGGCGCAGCCCAAACAGGCGGAGGCGGCGCCGGCGTTCCCAGCCAGGGAGTCCACGTCCGACTCGTCCAGGCTGCTCACCAGGGAGTCCATGCTGGAGGTGGAGGGCGAGGAGGCGGAGGAGGCCGTGGTGGAGGAGGAGGAGGAGGAGGAGGATTGGTGGTGTTCCACGTGGTACATCTGGTGCAGAGTCTGCATGGCCGTGACCACCTGTGCGCTGGTCACCTCCTCGTAGAAGGTGTGGACAAAGCCGTAGGAGCGGGAGCCGTCGGCGGAGCCGATGGTGAAAGAGTGGAAGTGGGAGTCCCGCCGGTCTGCCTGAGTGCGGAAGGAGAGACCTCTCGGCATGCAGAGCTGGGGACCAAGAACCAGAATAAAGTCAGAAAGTTACCCATGAAGTCAAAGATCCTCTGTATGACAGGAGAGTTCTGCTGTGTTTTAAGTAACCACTGCAAAAACACTAGTCAAAGATCCTTGAAATGACAGGAGTGCTCTGTTGTTTTTAGGTAACAGCTGCAAAATACACTAGTCAATGATCATCTATATGACAGGAGCGCTCTGCTGTTTTTAAGTAACCACTGCAGAAACACTAATCAAAGATCCTCTATGAGACAGAAGCACTATGTTGTTTTTAAGTAACCACTGCAGAAACACTAATCAAAGATCCTCTATAAGACAGAAGCACTATGTTGATTTTAAGTAACCACTGCAGAAACACTTGTCAAAGATCCTCTATGAGACAGAAGCACTACGTTGATTTTAAGTAACCACTGCAAAAACACTTGTCAAAGATCCTCTATATGACAGGAGCATTCGGCTGTTTTTAGGTAACCACTGCAAAAACATCAGTCAAAGATCCTCTATATGACAGGAGCGTTCTGCTGTTTTTAAGTAACCACTGCAGAAACCCTAGTCAAAGATCCTCTATATGACAGGAGCGCTCTGCTGTTTTTAAGTAACCACTGCAAAAACACGAGTCAAAGATCTTCTATATGACAGGACCGCTCTGCTGTTTTTAAGTAACCATTGCAAAAACATCAGTCAAAGATCCTCTAAATGACAGAAGCACTATATTGTTTTTAAGTAACCACTGCAAAAACACTAGTCAAAGATCCTCTATAAAAAAGGAGAGTTCTGCTGTTTTTAAATAACCACTGCAAAAAACATTAGTCAAAGATCCTCTAAATGACAAGAGCACTCTGCTGTTTTTAAGTAACCAGTACAGAAACATCAGTCAAAAATCCTCTAAATGACAGGAGCGCTCTGCTGTTTTTAAATAACCACTACAAAAACACTAGCAAAAGATCCTCTATATGACAGGAGCGCTCTGCTGTTTTTAAGTAACCATTACAAAAACACTAGCAAAAGATCCTCTATATGACAGGAGCACTCTGCTGTTTTCAAGTAACCACTGCAGAAACACTTGTCAAAGATCCTCTATATGACAGGAGCACTCTGCTGTTTTTAAGTAACCACTGCAAAAACATCAGTCAATGATCCTCTAAATAACAGTAGCGCTCTGCTGTTTTTAAGTAACCATTACAAAAACACTAGAAAAAGATCCTCTATATGACAGGAGCACTCTGCTGTTTTTAAGTAACCACTGTTTTTAAGGACCTGCAAGGAAATACTTGTCAAAGATCCTCTATATGACAAGAGCGCTCCGCTGTTTTGAAGTAACTGCGGCAAAAACACCAGTCAAAGATCCTCTATAGGAGTGTTCTGCTGTTTCTAAGGATCTGCAAGGAAATACTTGTCAAAGATCCTCTATATGCCAGGAGCGCTCTGCTGTTTTGAAGTAACTTCTGCAAAAACACAAGTCAAAGATCCTCTATATAACAGGAGCGCTCTGGTGTTTTGAAGTAACTGCAAGGAAATACTTTTCAAAGATCCTCTACATGACAGGAGCGCTCTGCTGTTTTTAGGGATTTGCAAGGAAATAATTGTCAAAGATCCTCTAAATGACAGGAGCGCTCTGCTGTTTTGAAGTAACTGCTGCAAAAACACGAGTCAAAGATCCTCTATATGACAGGAGCGCTCTGCTGTTTTTAAGGATATGCAAGGAAATACTTGTCAAAGATCCTCTATATAACAGGAGCGCTCTGCTGTTTTGAAGTAACTGCGACAAAAACACCATTCAAAGATCCTCTACAGGAGTGCTCTGCTGTTTTTAAGGATCTGCAAGGAAATACTTGTCAAAGATCCTCTATATGCCAGGAGCGCTCCGCTCTTTTGAAGCAACTGCTGCAAAAACACTAGTCAAAGATCCTCTATATGACAGGAGCGCTTCTGTTTTTAGGGATCTGCAAGGAAATACTTGTCAAAGTTCCTCTATATAACAGGAGCGTTCTGCTGTTTTGAAGTAACTTCTGCAAAAACACTAGTCAAGGATCTCTGCTGTTTTTAAGGATCTGCAAGGAAATACTTGTCAAAGATCCTCTATATGACAGGAGCGCTCTGCTGTTTTTAAGTAACCATTACAAAAACACTAGCAAAAGATCCTCTACATGACAGGAGCGCTCCGCTGTTTTGAAGTAACTGCGGCAAAAACACCAGTCAAAGATCCTCTATAGGAGTGGTCTGCTGTTTTTAAGGATCTGCAAGGAAATACTTGTCAAAGATCCTCTATATGACAGGAGCGCGCTGCTGTTTTTAGGTAACCACTGCAAAAACACTAGTCAAAGATCCTCTATATGACAGGAGCGCTTCTGTTTTTAAGGATTTGCAAGGAAATACTTGTCAAAGATCCTCTATATAACAGGAGCGCTCTGCTGTTTTGGAGTAACTGCTGCAAAAACACGAGTCAAATATCCTCTATATGAAAGGAGAGCTCTGCTGTTTTTAAGGCTCTGCAAGGAAATACTTTTCAAAGATCCTCCACATGACAGGAGCGCTCTGCTGTTTTTAGGGATCTGCAAGGAAATACTTGTCAAAGTTCCTCAATATAACAGGAGCGCTCTGCTGTTTTGAAGTAACTGCGGAAAAAACACCAGTCAAAGATCCTCTACAGGAGTGCTCTGCTGTTTTTAAGGATCTGCAAGGAAATACTTGTCAAAGATCCTCTATATGACAGGAGCGCTCTGCTGTTTTAAAGTAACTGCAGCAAAAACACTAGTCAAAGATCCTCTATATGACAGGAGTGCTCTGCTTTTTTCAAGGATCTGCAAGGAAATACTTGTCAAAGATCCTCTATATAACAGGAGCGTCCTGCTGTTTTGGAGTAACTGCTGCAAAAACACGAGTCAAAGATCCTCTATATGACAGGAGCGCTCTGCTGTTTTGAAGTAACTGCTGCAAAAACACGAGTCAAACAGCCTCTATATGACAGGAGTGCTCTGCTGTTTTTAAGGCTCTGCAAGGAAATACTTTTCAAAGATCCTCTATATAACAGGAGCGCTCTGCTGTTTTTAAAAATCTGCAAGGAAATACTTGTCAAAGATCCTCTATATGACAGGAGCGCTCTGCTGTTTTGAAGTAACTGCGGCAAAAACACCAGTCAAAGATCCTCTACAGGAGTGCTCTGCTGTTTTTAAGGATCTGCAAGGAAATACTTGTCAAAGATCCTCTATATGCCAGAAGCGCTCTGCTGTTTTGAAGTAACCGCTGCAAAAACACGAGTCAAAGATCCTCTATATGACAGGAGTGCTCTGCTGTTTTCAAGGATCTGCAAGGAAATACTTTACAAAGATCCCCTATATGCCAGGAGCACTCTGCTGTTTTGAAGTAATTGCTGCAAAAACACTAGTCAAAGGTCCTCTATATGACAGGAGCGCTTCTGTTTTTAAGGATCTGCAAGGAAATACTTGTCAAAGATCCTCTATATGACAGGAGCGCTTCTGTTTTTAAGGATCTGCAAGGAAATACTTGTCAAAGATCCTCTATATGACAGGAGCGCTTCTGTTTTTAAGGATCTGCAAGGAAATACTTGTCAAAGATCCTCTATATGACAGGAGCGCTCTGCTGTTTTGAAGTAACTGCTGCAAAAACACGAGTCAAAGATCCTTTATATGACAGGAGCACTCTGCTGTTAAGGATATGCAAGGAAACACTTGTCAAAGATCCTCTATATAACAGGAGCGCTCTGCTGTTTTGGAGTAACTGCTGCAAAAACACGAGTCAAATATCCTCTATATGAAAGGAAAGCTCTGCTGTTTTTAAGGCTCTGCAAGGAAATACTTTTCAAAGATCCTCCACATGACAGGAGCGCTCTGCTGTTTTTAGGGATCTGCAAGGAAATACTTGTCAAAGTTCCTCAATATAACAGGAGCGCTCTGCTGTTTTGAAGTAACTGCGGAAAAAACACCAGTCAAAGATCCTCTACAGGAGTGCTCTGCTGTTTTTAAGGATCTGCAAGGAAATACTTGTCAAAGATCCTCTATATGACAGGAGCGCTCTGCTGTTTTGAAGTAACTGCAGCAAAAACACTAGTCAAAGATCCTCTATATGACAGGAGTGCTCTGCTTTTTTCAAGGATCCGCAAGGAAATACTTGTCAAAGATCCTCTATATAACAGGAGCGTCCTGCTGTTTTGGAGTAACTGCTGCAAAAACACGAGTCAAAGATCCTCTATATGACAGGAGTGCTCTGCTGTTTTTAAGGCTCTGCAAGGAAATACTTTTCAAAGATCCTCTACATGACAGGAGCGCTCTGCTGTTTTTAAAAATCTGCAAGGAAATACTTGTCAAAGATCCTCTATATGACAGGAGCGCTCTGCTGTTTTGAAGTAACTGCGGCAAAAACACTAGTCAAAGATCCTCTATATGACAGGAGTGCTCTGCTTTTTTCAAGGATCTGCAAGGAAATACTTGTCAAAGATCCTCTATATAACAGGAGCGTCCTGCTGTTTTGGAGTAACTGCTGCAAAAACACGAGTCAAAGATCCCCTATATGACAGGAGTGCTCTGCTGTTTTTAAGGCTCTGCAAGGAAATACTTTTCAAAGATCCTCTACATGACAGGAGCGCTCTGCTGTTTTTAAAAATCTGCAAGGAAATACTTGTCAAAGATCCTCTATATAACAGGAGCGTCCTGCTGTTTTGGAGTAACTGCTGCAAAAACACGAGTCAAAGATCCTCTATATGACAGGAGCGCTCTGCTGTTTTGAAGTAACTGCAGCAAAAACACTAGTCAAAGATCCTCTATATGACAGGAGCGCTCTGCTGTTTTTAGGGATCTGCAAGGAAATACTTGTCAAAGATCCTCTATATGACAGGAGCGCTTGCTGTTTTGAAGTAACTGCGGCAAAAACACGAGTCAAAGATCCTCTATATGACAGGAGCGCTCTACTGTTTTTAAGGATATGCAAGGAAACACTTGTCAAAGATCCTCCAAATAACAGGAGCGTTCTGCTGTTTTGAAGTAACTGCTGCAAAAACACTAGTCAAAGATCCTCTACATGACAAAGGTGCTTTGCTGTTTTTACGAATTTACTGCAAAAACACAAGTCAAAGATCCTCTGTATGACAGGAGCCCTCTGCTGTTTTGAAATAACTGCTGCAAAAACACTAGTCAAAGATCCTCTATATCACAGTAGTGCTCTGCTATTTTTAAGGGTCTACAAATAAATATTTGTCAAAGATCCTCTAAACGACAGCAGCCCTCTGCTGTATTAAGAAACTAATACAAAAACACCAGACAAATATCCTCTATGTGACAGAATCACTCTGCTGTTTTTAAGGATCTGCAATGAAATAATTGTCAAAGATCCTCTAAATGACAGGAGCGCTCTACTGTTTTGAAGTAACTGCTGCAAAAACACGAGTCAAAGATCCTCTATATGACAGGAGCGCTCTACTGTTTTGAAGTAACTGCTGCAAAAACACGAGTCAAAGATCCTCTATATGACAGGAGCGCTCTGCTGTTTTTAAGGATATGCAAGGAAACACTTGTCAAAGATCCTCTATATGACAGGAGCACTCTGCTGTTTTGAAGTAACTGCGGCAAAAACACTGGTCAAAGATCCTCTACAGGAGTGCTTTGCTGTTTTTAAGGATCTGCAAGTAAATACTTGTCAAAGATCCTCTATATAAGAGGAGCGCTCTGCTGTTTTGAAGTAACTGCGGCAAAAACACAAGTCAAAGATCCTCTATATAACAGGAACACTCTGGTGTTTTGAAGTAACTGCTGCAAAAACACTAGTCAAGGATCTCTGCTGTTTTCAAGGATCTGCAAGGAAATACTTGTCAAAGATCCTCTATATGACCGGAGCGCTCTGCTGTTTTAAAGTAACTGCTGCAAAAATGAGTGCTTTTTGAAACTTTTGTACTGCAAAAAGGCTGGTCAAAGATCCTCTATATGGCAGGAGTTCCCTGCAGTATCTAGATAGATAGTACTTTATCCAGGCACGTGTACAGCAGTCAAAGATCCTCACCATGTTGACTGCATCTTTATTGAAGGGGTTTCTGTCCGTGCTTTCAGGGTAGTGCACCAGAACTCTGGACTTGAAGGAGCGGTGAATCGGGCTCTGCTCGAAGCTCTGGCCTGGAGGCAAAACACGGACAAAAAAAGATGTGGGAAAAAATAAAAAAAGGAACCAACTCGGGTCTTCAAGGTAGGATGGAAAGAAGAGGAGTGAGGACAAACTGATTCATGATGACACACACATTGTCTGACCTTCATGGAACAGATAACAGAAACAGGAAGGATGCCCTTATATGGTTGCGCACAAACAGGAAATGACATCACTTACAAAACAAAGGAAGTAGCAGAAAACCATCCAGCCTGCAAGACTTGCATTAGGACACTAAAACCCTTGTTCCATTATTATTATTCATTATTATTTTGTCAACATTATTAAAAGGACAAACTGTAAAAAATTATTATTAATCCTCTTACTGTTCATTTCTGCTTATTTTCTGGTTAAACATGTTCTATCGACACTTCTGTTAAAATGCAATAATAATCACTTTTTCTTCTCTTCTTTGATACTTTACATTAGTTTTGGATGATACCACACATTTAAGTATCGATCCGATACCAAGTAGATACAGGATCATACATTGGTCGTATTCAAAGTCCTCATGTGTCCAGGGACGTATTTACTGACTTTATAAACATAATACACATAAAAATATTTTTTTATGCTAAAAAATATCAATGTAATCAGAGTGGTATCGACTAGATACGCTCTTGTACTTTGTATCATTACAGTGGATATCAGGCATGGATCCACGCATGGCGTTTGTTTACATTCAGGCAGGTGACACCGGTGAGCTATTGTATCCTCCTACGGTGTGTAGTGAAGCATGTTTTGCTATTCCCCGTCCTCCAGTGATAATAATACTTGCTAAAAACATACTTTATTTGTCGCCATGGAGGCAAATAGCCATGTCCTAAAGCACCTCTTCTTGAGGGCGTTTCAGTGTCTTAACTTCCCCTTTATCTTTACTTTTTACGCCAAAATGCGTCCGTTCTGCCTTTTCTGTCCACGCACCGTGTCAGCTTGTAAGTACTCTGTGCCTGTGCGATGCCAAACATGCTCCTCTGCTCGTAAAACCAGCAATGTCACGACGCGCCGTCATGCCTGTTAAAATTAATTACCGTATTTCCTTGAATATACTATGCGCCTGCCTTGAATTACTGCCGGGTCGAACTCGCTTCGCAAAATAATTAGCGCATACTTAGTAATACCGCCGGGTCAAACTCGTCACGTCACGAGTGACACTTCCCCTGTCGTCATTTTCAAAATGGAGAAGGCAGATTTCAATACCGGTCATTTGAAATCGCATAAAGGGAAGAAGATTAAGAGCTATTCAGTAGGATTTAAGGTCCAAGCTATTGAACACCGGTATGCTAAAAAGAACAGTAAGCAGCTATGTTTTATTATCATTATACCTGTGGAGCCGACGGTCCGACAGACAGGCAGGGCACGCTGGAGCGGCGAGGAGACGGCGAGCGAGCGGAGAGGAGGAGCGGAAGAGCGACCTGGACTGAGGTTTTATTGAAAAATAAACAAAGTCAAACTGCTCAATCCATGTCCTTCCTTGGTGGTCCTGTGAACCCGCAAGACGACGGCTTGAGACCGCCACAATACCGTAGCTGCGTGTGTCAAATACTGCCTTGTGGTGGTAGAGGGCGCTAGTGATCTTTCTAGCGACTACTCGGCTGCGGAAGAAGTGACAATGAATGACATGATATGCGCTGGGACGGATATGACGGTACCGTTTAGGATGTAACACTCCTATGCTGGCTATGTAAACAACCGGGCTGGAATAAAGCATGTTCCAGTCCTAAATACCCAGTGTATTATTTATACAATAACAATTCCTGGTGGCAGCGGTGGGATAAAGAGATCACCCACGGAGCAGAACGGGAAGGGGAGTTGTCCAAGGATAATTCTGTCATTGCCCGTGAGGAGCGGAGCTAACTGACGGCAGCGGTCTGCAACCCAAACAAGAGCGCTCTATGGCTACACACCGACCGACCATGAACTGGACCAGCAAGAGTGAGCAGCAACAGGACTTTCAATCGAAGCAGGAGGTAATAAAGGAAGAACTCCATCGAGACGGAAAGACTTTTAAAACTGAAGAAAGATAAGGAAGACTTCTATAAACAAGTTATCAATGCTTTTGATCAGAAGGAGCTGGCATGGACTATATTTATAAGTAAAGGTAAGACCATAATAAAAAAATTTTTATTAAATGTGCTTTTCATGATAGTATCCTTACATCACACTCAAATTTTTACTGCATGCCTTTGGTAAGTGCCGGAGTGAGAAGAGGTTTTAAAATATGTAGCGCCCCGGCGGCAACTCAAGGATATACAGTACTTTTCAAACAGAGTTTAGTACCGAATATGACTAGTACCGCAATACTGTTCTAGTACCACCGTACAACCCTAGTAGGGACCCATCCATCCATCCATTTTCTACCGCTTATTCCCTTTTTTGGCGCCTATCTCAGCTACAATCGGGCGGAAGGCGGGGTACACCCTGGACAAGTCCCCACCTCATCGCAGGGGCCAACACAGATAGACAGACAACTTTCACACTCACATTCACACACTAGGGCCAATTTAGTGTTGCCAATCAACCTATCCCCAGGTGCATGTCTTTGGAAGTGGGAGGAAGCCGGAGTACCCGGAGGGAACCCACGCATTCACGGGGAGAACATGCAAACTCCACACAGAAAGATCCCGAGCATGGGATTGAACCCGGGACTGCAGGACTTTTGTATTGTGAGGCAGACGCACTAACCCCTCTGCCACCGTGAAGCACTCCTAGTAGGGACCATTAATTATAAATCTAGCCTTTATTTATAACTGGAGCAATAGAAACTTATTTAAAACATTCTAAATATGTTTTTTTAACAAATATGAGAGCCATCTCGACATGAGTAAACCCGTAAGTCATTATTTAAACCCTTTTAATGCAATGTAGTAATGCTCTCTAAGGCTGAGCCAATCAGCAGCCCCTATACTAAACAGTGCGCTCTGATTGGTTGGGACTCATCGACCACTCTAATGTTGATATTTTAGGATATTTAGCCATTTTTGTTCTTGAAAACAATTCATTTAGGACTAAATAGTTTCAGAATAAGCCTTTTTTTTTTTTTTTTTTTTTTTTTAAATCTGATGCGTTGAAGACGAAATATTTTAGTACAATATGGCGAGCTTGCTACACGCCATCTTCATGCCGCATCGCCGCACAGCTAACAAATGTCTGGTTTTCCCTGAGGAACTTTACAAAACACACGCAAACCGCGTCAAGAATCGGACCAAAAAGGTCGACGGCTGCGAGAGGGATGCGCGCCGAGGGTCTACGGGCACGCGAGCACACACAGACAGGAAAAACCGACCCGTTGCCATGGACGCCATTTCAACGGCGGACCTCGAGGGCGTCCGTCGAGCCCTTCGCCCGAGAAATTTTTCGGAGCTGACCTAATTGCGTCCGAGCCTCCACCTGACGGAGCGCGCACACAAGAGGAGGTTTGTTGGTGCGTTGAAATGGAAGCTTAATTAATGCCTGCTTGGATTGAGGCCTAATTAGTATGTTCCTCTCGTTAACAACTGTCTGCCAAACAGACCGTCAATGACTCACAATATACATGTTACGCAACCCAAAACCAGTGAAGTTGGCACTTTGTGTAATTGGTAACTAAAAACGTTAAAAGTTTAAAATAAGAAACGTAATTTTTATTTGATTTTTTTAAAATACCATATTTCCTTTAATTGCCGCCGGGGCGCTAATTAATTTTGAACCTCTTCCCACTCCGGCGCTTACCAAAGGCATGCAGTAAAAGTAAGCATGCGCTAATTATTTTAAAACCTCTTCTCACTCCTGCGCTTACCAAAGGCATGCAGTAAAAGTAAGCATGCGCTGATTATTTTAAAACCTCTCTTCACTCCTGCGTTTACCAAAGGCATGCAGTAAAAGTAAGCATGCGCTAATTATTTTAAAACCTCTTCTCACTCCTGCGCTTACCAAAGGCATGCAGTAAAAGTAAGCATGCGCTAATTATTTTAAAACCTCTTCTCACTCCTGCGCTTACCAAAGGCATGCAGTAAAAGTAAGCATGCGCTAATTATTTTAAAACCTCTTCTCACTCCTGCGCTTACCAAAGGCATGCAGTAAAAGTAAGCATGCGCTAATTATTTTAAAACCTCTTCTCACTCCGCGCTTACCAAAGGCATGCAGTAAAAGTAAGCATGCGCTAATTATTTTAAAACCTCTTCTCACTCCTGCGCTTACCAAAGGCACGCAGTAAAAGTAAGCATGCGCTAATTATTTTAAAACCTCTTCTCACTCCGGCGCTTACCAAAGGCATGCAGTAAAAGTAAGCATGCGCTAATTATTTTAAAACCTCTTCTCACTCCTGCGCTTACCAAAGGCATGCAGTAAAAGTAAGCATGCGCTAATTATTTTAAATCCTCTTCTCACTCCTGCGCTTACCAAAGGCATGTAGTAAAAGTAAGCATGCGCTAATTATTTTAAAACCTCTTCTCACTCCTGCGCTTACCAAAGGCATGCAGTAAAAGTAAGCATGCGCTAATTATTTTAAAACCTCTTCTCACTCCTGCGCTTACCAAAGGCATGCAGTAAAAGTAAGCATGCGCTAATTATTTTAAAACCTCTCTTCACTCCTGCGCTTACCAAAGGCATGCAGTAAAAGTAAGCATGCGCTAATTATTTTAAAACCTCTTCTCACTCCTGCGCTTACCAAAGGCTTTCGGTAAAAGTAAGCATGCGCTAATTATTTTAAAACCTCTTCTCACTCCGGCGCTTACCAAAGGCATGCAGTAAAAGTAAGCATGCGCTAATTATTTTAAAACCTCTTCTCACTCCTGCGCTTACCAAAGGCATGCAGTAAAAGTAAGCATGCGCTAATTATTTTAAAACCTCTTCTCACTCCGGCGCTTACCAAAGGCACGCAGTAAAAGTAAGCATGCGCTAATTATTTTAAAACCTCTTCTCACTCCTGCGCTTACCAAAGGCACGCAGTAAAAGTAAGCATGCGCTAATTATTTTAAAACCTCTCTTCACTCCTGCGTTTACCAAAGGCATGCAGTAAAAGTAAGCATGCGCTAATTATTTTAAAACCTCTCTTCACTCCTGCGCTTACCAAAGGCATGCAGTAAAAGTAAGCATGCGCTAATTATTTTAAAACCTCTTCTCACTCCTGCGCTTACCAAAGGCATGCAGTAAAAGTAAGCATGCGCTAATTATTTTAAAACCTCTTCTCACTCCTGCGCTTACCAAAGGCATGCAGTAAAAGTAAGCATGCGCTAATTATTTTAAAACCTCTTCTCACTCCTGCGCTTACCAAAGGCATGCAGTAAAAGTAAGCATGCGCTAATTATTTTAAAACTTCTTCTCACTCCGGCTATTACCAAAGGCATGCAGTAAAAGTAAGCATGCGCTAATTATTTTAAAACCTCTTCTCACTCCGGCACTTACCAAAGGCATGCAGTAAAAGTAAGCATGCGCTAATTATTTTAAAACCTCTCTTCACTCCTGCGCTTACCAAAGGCATGCAGTAAAAGTAAGCATGCGCTAATTATTTTAAAACCTCTTCTCACTCCTGCGCTTACCAAAGGCATGCAGTAAAAGTAAGCATGCGCTAATTATTTTAAAACCTCTCTTCACTCCTGCGCTTACCAAAGGCATGCAGTAAAAGTAAGCATGCGCTAATTATTTTAAAACCTCTTCTCACTCCTGCGCTTACCAAAGGCATGCAGTAAAAGTAAGCATGCGCTAATTATTTTAAAACCTCTCTTCACTCCTGCGCTTACCAAAGGCATGCAGTAAAAGTAAGCATGCGCTAATTATTTTAAAACCTCTTCTCACTCCGGCGCTTACCAAAGGCATGCAGTAAAAGTAAGCATGCGCTAATTATTTAAAAACCTCTCTTCACACCTGCGCTTACCAAAGGCATGCAGTAAAAGTAAGCATGCGCTAATTATTTTAAAACCTCTTCTCACTCCTGCGCTTACCAAAGGCATGCAGTAAAAGTAAGCATGCGCTAATTATTTTAAAACCTCTTCTCACTCCTGCGCTTACCAAAGGCATGCAGTAAAAGTAAGCATGCGCTAATTATTTTAAAACCTCTTCTCACTCCTGCGCTTACCAAAGGCATGCAGTAAAAGTAAGCATGCGCTAATTATTTTAAAACCTCTTCTCACTCCTGCGCTTACCAAAGGCATGCAGTAAAAGTAAGCATGCGCTAATTATTTTAAAACCTCTTCTCACTCCTGCGCTTACCAAAGGCATGCAGTAAAAGTAAGCATTCGCTAATTATTTTAAAACCTCTTCTCACTCCGGCGCTTACCAAAGGCATGCAGTAAAAGTAAGCATGCGCTAATTATTTTAAAACCTCTTCCCACTCCTGCGCTTACCAAAGGCATGCAGTAAAAGTAAGCATGCGCTAATTATTTTAAAACCTCTTCTCACTCCTGCGCTTACCAAAGGCATGCAGTAAAAGTAAGCATGCGCTAATTATTTTAAAACCTCTTCTCACTCCTGCGCTTACCAAAGGCATGCAGTAAAAGTAAGCATGCGCTAATTATTTTAAAACCTCTTCTCACTCCGGCGCTTACCAAAGGCATGCAGTAAAAGTAAGCATGCGCTAATTATTTTAAAACCTCTTCTCACTCCGGCACTTACCAAAGGCATGCAGTAAAAATTTGAGTGTGATGTAAGCTTGGACCTTAAATCCTACTGAACACCCCTAATCTTCTTCCCTTTATGCGATTTCAAATTACCGGTATTGAAATCAGCCTCCGTTTTGAAAATGATGACAGGGGAAGTGTCACTCGTGACGTCACGAGTTTGACCAGGCGGTAATACTAAGCATGCGCTAATTATTCTGGGAAGCGAGTTTGACCCCGCAGTGATTCAAGGAAATACGGTAATCATGAATTTAGAATTTAATGGCAGCAATACATTGCAAAAAAAAAGTTGTCACCAGGTGCATTTTTACCAGTGTGTTACATGGCCTTTCCTTTTAACAACACTCAGTAAAGGTTTGGGAACTGAGAAAACCTATTTTTGAAGTGGAATTATTTCCAAGTCTTAAGTTGTTCAACAGTCTCCCTTCTCATATTTTAGGCTTCATAATGCACCACACATTTACACAGGTCTGGACTACAGGCAGGCCGGTCTAGTATCCGCACTCTTTTACTCTGAAGCCACGCTGTTGTAACACGTGGCTTGGCATTGTCTGGCTGAAATAAGCAGGGGCGTCCATGATAACATTGCTTGGATGCTCCAAAACCTGTATGTACCTTTCAGCATTAATGGTGCCTTCACAGATGTGTAAGTTACCCATGCCTTGGGCACTGATACACCACCATACAGTCACAGATGCTGGCTTTTCAACTTTGCGCCTAGAACAATCCGGGTGGTTCTTTTCCTCTTTGGTCCAGAGGACACGACGTTCACAGTTTCCAAAAACAATTTGAAATGTGGACTCGTCAGACCAGAGAACACTATTCCACTTTGCATCAGTCCATCTTAAAAGGAGCTCGGGCCCACCAAAGCCAGCTGCGTTTCTGGGTGTTGTTGATAAATGGCTGTCGCTTTGGATAGTAGAGTTTTAACTTGCACTTACATATGTCGCGACCAACTCTAGTTACTGAGAGTGGTTTTCTGAAGTGTTCCTGAGCCCATGTGGTGATATCTTTTACATACTGATGTCGCTTTTTGATGCAGTGTTGCCTTAGGGATCGAATGTCCATAATATCATCGCTTACGTGCAGGGATTTTTCCAGATTCTCTGAACCTTTTGATGATATTACGGACCGTAGATGGTGAAATCCCTAAATTCTTTGCAATAGCTGGTTGAGAAATGTTGTTCTTATACAATTTGCTCAGGCATTTGTTGACAAAGTGGTGACCCTCGCCACGTCCCTAGTTTGTGAACGACTGAGCATTTCATGGAAGCTGCTTTTATACCCAATCATGGCACCCACCTGTTCCCAATTAGCCCTTTCACCTGTGGGATGTTCCAAATAAGTGTCTGATGAGCATTCCTCTGTCTTTTTTGCCACTTGTGCCAGCTCTTTTGAAACATGTTGCAGGCGTCAAATTCCAAATGAGCTAATATTTGCCAAAATAACAACGTTTTCCGGTTCGAACGTTAAATATCTTGTCTTTGCAGTCCATTCAATTGAAGTGAATTATATTTATATAGCGCTTTTCTCTAGTGACTCAAAGCGCTTTACATAGTGAAACCCAATATCTAAGTTACATTCAAACCAGTGTGGGTGGCACTGGGAGCAGGTGGGTAAAGTGTCTTAGCCAAGGACACAACGGCAGTGACTAGGATGGCGGACGCGGGAATCGAACCTGCAACCCTCAAGTTGCTGGCACGGCCGCTCTACCACCCCAATTGAATTGAATATAAGTTGAATAGGATTTGCAAATCATTGTTTTCTGTTTTGATTTACCATTTACACAGCGTGGCAACTAAAATCTATGAATAAGAAAAATGGCTTGATAAATATTTCAAGATAATTGTGGTTCCCTCGACACGTGGTATTTCAGCAGCGGAACCGTTATGTATGACATCATCCATCACAGGACGGACAAAAGATCACGAGGATAGCTGCTTCCGATTTATTGCTCGTTGTTCCTCGACGGCTCGGATGTCCCACGCCGCTGCGTCACAAACATATCCTATCGTTGAAGGTGAAAAGGATTTGCAAATGTATATTTGGTGCAGGTATTTATAGCTTTTGCCGTGCAAGGCACTCTGCTGGTGTCACCCCCGTGACTGTCATCCAGCCGGCATTCCCGCAGGCAGCCTCATGCGAAATGTGATTAGGCTGCAGGACACACTGGATCGCATTGAGGGGCCAACAACGGCGGATTGTTCCGGGCTGCCGGAGGAATCCACTAATGACTGAGAGCGAGGGCTGATATATAAAAAAAAAAAAAAAAAAAAAAAAAAAAACATTACAGTGTTCGGAGAGTGTCATTTGTTCATCCACGCTCACTATGACACATCGCCAACTACTGGCGTGGAATGCAAACTGCATTTTTTTCAGGGTCTGTTTACCAAAATGATGACTAAACATCGCAAAGAGGGCCGAGAGAAAACTAGGATTGTCTGGTTCAAACATCCATCCATCTTCTACCGCTTATTCCCTTTTAGGGTCGCGGGGGGCGCTGGCGCCTATCTCAGCGACAATCGGGCGGAAGGCGGGGTACACCCTGGACAAGTCGCCACCTCATCGCAGGGCCAACACAGATAGACAGACAACTTTCACACTCACATTCACACACTAGGGACCATTTAGTGTTGCCAATCAACCTATCCCCAGGTGCATGTCTTTGGAAGTGGGAGGAAGCCGGAGAACCCGGAGGGAACCCACGCATCCACGGGGAGAACACGCAAACTCCACACAGAAAGATCCTCGGCCTGGATTCGAACCCAGGACTGCAGGACCTTCGTATTGCGAGGCAGACGCACTAACCCCTCTGCCACCGTGAAGCCAAACACCGAATATCTATTAAACAAGACGAGAAGCAAGGAATCAAACAGAGACATGATTCAATTTAGCTTGTCGCCCCGCCGCTCTGAGAAACAAGCTCCACATGCCTCCTCATTTATTTGGGCATTTCCTGATTACATAGCTGCAGCTGCTTCTAAAGGTGTGCGTGTGTGAGAGGGGGGGGGGGGGGGGTGTCATAAAAAGTACAAACAAAAAGTTGCTTGGAGCGGTGACAGGTTTGCCCCCCTCTCTGTTTGTAGTCCTGATAAAGGTCCTTTCTGCGGCTGTCCAAGATCTAAGAAACCAACACCATGACGTTGCATTCCATCGCACACAGTGTGTCTGCCTTTTTCTTGATAAGATCAAAGACAGCTTTGTAAACACAAGTGGATTGCAACCTGAACTCGAACCAAATAAGTTTGGTCATAACTTATATACAATTACTCTGACAGAATTTCTAGGCGCAGTCAAGGCGTTGAGGGGATCCGGTTTGATGGCTGCAGGTCTCTGCTTTTTGCAGACGATGTGGTCCTGATGGCTTCATCTGGCCAGGATCTCCAGCTCTCACTGAATCGGTTCGCAGCCGAGTGTGAAGCGACTAGGATGAGAATCACCACCTCCATGGTTCTCGCCCGGAAAAGGGTGGAGTGCCATTTCCAGGTTGGGGAGGAGACCCTGCCCCAAGTGGAGGAGTTCAAGTACCTCGAAGTCTTGTTCACGAGTGAGATAAGAGTGGATTGTGAGATCAACAGGCGGATCGGTGCAGCGTCTTCAGTAATTCGGACGCTGTATCGATCCGTTGTGGTGAAGAAGGAGCTGAGCCGGAAGGCAAAGCTCTCAATTTACCGGTCGAGCTACGTTCCCATCCTCACCTCTGGTCGTGAGCTTTGGGTCATGACCGAAAGGACAAGATCACGGGCGAGGCAGGGTGAGAAGCTCTGCCATCCGGGGGGAACTCAAAGTAAAGCCGCTGCTCCTCCACATGGAGAGGAGCCAGATGAGGTGGTTCGGGCATCTGGTCAGGATGCCAACCGAACGCCTCCCTAGGGAGGTGTTTAGGGCACGTCCGACCGGTAGGAGGCCACGGGGAAGACCCAGGACACATTGGGAAAACTGACCTGGGAACACGTCGGGATCCCCCAGGAAGAGCTGGACGAAGTGGCTGGGGAGAGGCAAGTCTGGGCTTCCCTGCTTAGGCTGCTGCCCCCGCGACTCGACCTCGGATAAGCGGAAGAAGATGGATGCATGGACAGTGGTAAAAAAAACTACGGTTTTCCATTAAAAATGATTAACTTAAAAACCAAATCTACGTAGTGAGTCTGGGGTCTGAGCCGAGGATGTCGTCGCGGCTTGTGCAGCCCTTTGAGACAGACACTTGCGGCATAGCTCGGTTGGTAGAGCGGCCGTGCCAGCAACTTGAGGGTTGCAGGTTTGATTCCCGCTGCCGCCATTATGGTCACTGCCGTTGTGTCCTTGGGCAAGGCACTTTACCCACCTGCTCCCAGTGCCACCCACACTGGTTTAAATGTAACTTAGAGATTGGGTTTCACTATGTAAAGCGCTTTGAGTCACTAGAGAAAAGCGCTATATAAATATAATTCACTTCACTTGTTATTAAGGGCTATATCAGTGTTTTTTCAACCACTAGGCCCCGCTGACTAGTGTGTCGTGAGAAATTTTGCAACTTCACCTAATTGGTCCGAAAACAATTTTTTTGCAAATCAACAATTATAATCCGCAAATAATGTGCCGTTGTCGAGTGTCTGTTCTGTATAGAGCTCGGCAGGTAGTTCATTGCTTTGTAAAAGTCGGAATGCGTCGAGGATGGTTTGTCGTGATCCCAATATGCAGAGCACAGCGGGAGACGGTGTGCAGGTAAAATGGTATGTAATGGCTAAACCAAAATTTAACAAAAGGGAAAGGAAAAGGCACTCAAGCTTAGGGATGGCTATGCAAAACCAAAGTAAAACCAAACTGGCTACAAGGTAAACAAAAACAGAATGCTGGACGACAGCAAAGACTTACAGCGTGTGGAGCAGCAAATGGCGTCCACAAAGTACGTCCATACATGACATGACAATCAACAATGTCCCGACAAAGAAGGATAGCGTACGCACAACTTAAAAGGGAACATTATCACCAAACCTATGCAAGCGTCAATATATACCTTGATGTTGCAGGAAAAAAGACCATGTATTTTTTTAATCGATACCCGAACTCTAAATGGGTGAATTTTGGCAAATCAAACGCCTTTCTGTTTATCGGTCTTTTAGCGATAACGTCAGAACGTGACGTCACCGAGGTAATACAGCCGCCATTTTCATTTTCACATTACAAACACCGGGTCTCAGCTCTGGTATTTTCAGTTTTTTCGACTATTTTTTGGAACCTTGGAGACATCATGCCTCGTCGGTGTGTTGTCGGAGGGTGTAACAACACTAACAGGGAGGGATTCAAGTTGCACCACTGGCAAGAAATCTGCCGCCAGACCCCCATTGAATGTACCAGAGTGTCTTCACATTTGACCGGCGATGCTAAGACAGACATGGCACAGAGATGTATGGATAACCTGCAGATGCATTTGCAACGATTAAGTCAACGAAATCAGAAAGGTGAGTTTTGTTGATGTTGTTGACTTATGTGCTAATGAGACATATATGGTCACGGCATGACTGCCAGCTAATCGATGCTAACATGCTACGCCAATTGATGCTAACATGCTATTTACGCTAGCTGTACGTACATTTGAAACTAAAAACCCACATTTAATGCGAAACAAACACTTACCAATCGACGGATTTTAGTTGCTCCAGTGTCACAAGATGCGAAAGTCCTGATCGTTTGGTCCGCACATTTTACCGGCGATGCTAATAAGGCAGCCATGCTATGGGCCACCTCATCAGGTACACCCATGCTATGGCCGAATAGCGTCAATATCTATTCGCTCAATAGCTTCAATTTCTTCTTCAATTTCGTTTTCGCTATCTGCCTCCACACTCCGACCATCTGTTTCAATACATGCGTAATCTGTTGAATCGCTTAAGCCGCTGAAATCCGAGTCTGAATCCGAGCTAATGTCGCTGTATCTTGCTGTGGTAACCGCCATGTTGTTTGTATTGGCAGCCCTGTATGACGTCGCATCGCAAATAGCGAAAATCAAGAACTTTAAAGCTTTTTTTAGGGATATTCAGGGAGGTGTAAAATTTTGAAAAAAACTTCGAAAAATAAAACAAGCCACTGGGAACTGATTTTTATTGTTTTCAACCCTTTTAAAATTGTGATAATGTTCCCCTTTAAATAGTCTTGATTGCTAACACAAAGCAGGTAGGGCAATAGCAGTCAAAGGAAGGCGTGAAGCTGCCACAGGAAAACACCAACAAAACAGGAACTAAGGGTCACCAAAATAACAGCGCAAGACAGGAACTAAAGCACTACACACGGGAAAACAACAACAAACTCAAAATAACCTTTTTCTGCTAATTGTGGGCCTCTGTATTTTCTTTATTAAAAGAAATGTGCCATGGCTCAAAAAAGGTTGAAAAACACTGAGCTATACAAACAAACTTTGATTGATTGATTGATTGATTGATTGATTGGGTTTAAATCAGCTGGGATAGGCTCCAGCTTCCCTGACATCCCGAACGACATACAGAAAACAAACACAAATACCGTATTTTTCGGGCTATAAGTCGCAGTTTTTTTCATAGTTTGGCCGGGGTTGCGACATATACTCCGGAGCGACTTATGTGTGAAATGATTAACACATTACCATAAAATATCAAATAATATTATTTATCTCATTCGCGGAAGAGACGAAGAAAATGTCAGCAATCGTCACACACACGTCAACCAATAAGAATTCGGCGGGGGAGGGTCTTGCCAGAAATGCATTGTGGGTCATGGAATGCTAACTGCAATATGCTACTGCCTTAGCTATTAAAATGGGTCATTTCATCGTTGGCAGTAACTTATAAAAACTGAGAAGGGCTGAACAAAAATGGCGCCGAAAAGGAAATCATGTACTGCAGATTACACAATATCAAATAATATTATTTATCTCATTCGCGGAAGAGACGAAGAAAATGTCAACAATCGTCACACACACGTCAACCAATAAGAATTTGTTGGGGGAGGGTCGTGCCAGAAATGCATTGTGGGTCATGGAATGCTAACTGCTATATGCTACTGCCGTAACTATTAAAATGGGTCATTTCATCGTTGGCGGTAACTTAGAAAAACTGAGAAGGGCTGAACAAAAATGGCACTGAAAAGGAAATCATGTACTGCAGATTACACAATATCAAATAATATTATTTATCTCATTCGCGGAAGAGACGAAGAAAATGTCAGCAATCGTCACACACACGTCAACCAATAAGAATTTGGCGGCAGAAGTGCATTGTGGGTCATGGAATGTTAACTGCTATATGCTATATGCTACTGCCGTAGATATTAAGATGGATCATTTCATCAATGGCGGTAACTTATAAAAACTGAAAAAGGCTGAACAAAAATGGCACCGAAAAGGAAATCATGTACTGCAGATTACACAATATCAAATAATATTATTTATCTCATTCGCGGAAGAGACGAAGAAAATGTCAGCAATCGTCGCACACACGTCAACCAATAAGAATTCGGCGGCAGAAGTGCATTGTGGGTCATGGAATGCTAACTGCTATATGCTACTGCCGTAGCTATTAAAATGGGTCATTTCATCAATGGCGGTAACTTATAAAAACTGAGAAGGGCTGAACAAAAATGGCGCCGAAAAGGAAATCATGTACTGCAGATTACACAATATCAAATAATATTATTTATCTAATTCGCGGAAGAGACGAAGAAAATGTCAACAATCGTCACACACACGTCAACCAATAAGAATTCGGCGGCAGAAGTGCATTGTGGGTCATGGAATGCTAACTGCTATATGCTATATGCTACTGTCGTAGCTATTAAGATGGATCATTTCATCAATGGCGGTAACTTATAAAAACTGAAAAAGGCTGAACAAAAATGGCACCGAAAAGGAAATCATGTACTGCAGATTACATAATATCAAATATTATTATTTATCTTATTCGCGGAAGAGACGAAGAAAATGTCAGCAATCGTCACACACACGTCAACCAATAAGAATTCGGCGGGGGAGGGTCTTGCCAGAAATGCATTGTGGGTCATGGAATGCTAACTGCTATATGCTATATGCTACTGCCGTAGCTATTAAAATGTGTCATTTCATCGTTGGCGGTAACTTATAAAAACTGAGAAGGGCTGAACAAAAATGGCACCGAAACGGAAATCATGTACTGCAGGTTACACAATATCAAATAATATTATTTATCTCATTCGCGGAAGAGACGAAGAAAATGTCAGCAATCGTCACACACACGTCAACCAATAAGAATTTGGCGGCAGAAGTGCATTGTGGGTCATGGAATGCTAACTGCTATATGCTATATGCTACTGCCGTAGCTATTAAAATGTGTCATTTCATCGTTGGCGGTAACTTATAAAAACTGAGAAGGGCTGAACAAAAATGGCACCGAAACGGAAATCATGTACTGCAGGTTACACAATATCAAATAATATTATTTATCTCATTCGCGGAAGAGACGAAGAAAATGTCAGCAATCGTCACACACACGTCAACCAATAAGAATTTGGCAGGGGAGGGTCATAGCAGAAGTGCATTGTGGGTCATGGAATGCTAACTGCTATATGCTATATGCTACTGCCGTAGCTATTAAAATGTGTCATTTCATCGTTGGCGGTAACTTATAAAAACTGAGAAGGGCTGAACAAAAATGGCACCGAAACGGAAATCATGTACTGCAGGTTACACAATATCAAATAATATTATTTATCTCATTCGCGGAAGAGACGAAGAAAATGTCAGCAATCGTCACACACACGTCAACCAATAAGAATTTGGCGGCAGAAGTGCATTGTGGGTCATGGAATGGTAACTGCTATATGCTATATGCTACTGTCGTAGCTATTAAGATGGATCATTTCATCGTTGGCGGTAACTTATAAAAACTGAAAAGGGCTGAACAAAAATGGCACCGAAAAGGAAATCATGTACTGCAGATTACACAATATCAAATATTATTATTTATCTCATTCGCGGAAGAGACGAAGAAAATGTCAGCAATCGTCACACACACGTCAACCAATAAGAATTCGGCGGCAGAAGTGCATTGTGGGTCATGGAATGTTAACTGCTATATGCTATATGCTACTGCCGTAGCTATTAAGATGAATCATTTCATCGTTGGCGGTAACTTATAAAAACTGAAAAGGGCTGAACAAAAATGGCACCGAAAAGGAAATCATGTACTGCAGATTACACAATATCAAATATTATTATTTATCTCATTCGCGGAAGAGACGAAGAAAATGTCAGCAATCGTCACACACACGTCAACCAATAAGAATTCGGCGGCAGAAGTGCATTGTGGGTCATGGAATGTTAACTGCTATATGCTATATGCTACTGCCGTAGCTATTAAGATGAATCATTTCATCGTTGGCGGTAACTTATAAAAACTGAAAAGGGCTGAACAAAAATGGCACCGAAAAGGAAATCATGTACTGCAGATTACACAATATCAAATAATATTATTTATCTCATTCGCGGAAGAGACGAAGAAAATGTCAGCAATCGTCACACACACGTCAACCAATAAGAATTCGGCGGCAGAAGTGCATTGTGGGTCATGGAATGCTAACTGCTATATGCTACTGCCGTAGATATTAATAAGGGTCATTTCCTCGTTGGCGGTAACTTATAAAAACTGAGAAGGGCTGAACAAAAATGGCGCCCAAAAGGAAATCATGTACTGCAGATTACAAAATATCAAATAATAATATTTATCTCATTCGCGGAAGAGACGAAGAAAATGTCAGCAATCGTCACACACACGTCAACCAATAAGAATTCGGCGGCAGAAGTGCATTGTGGGTCATGGAATGCTAACTGTTATATACTACTGCCGTAGATATTAAGATGGATCATTTCATCAATGGCGGTAACTTATAAAAATTGAAAAAGGCTGAACAAAAATGGCACCGAAAAGGAAATCATGTACTGCAGATTACACAATATCAAATAATATTATTTATCTCATTCGCGGAAGAGACGAAGAAAATGTCAGCAATCGTCACACACACGTCAACCAATAAGAATTTGGCGGCAGAAGTGCATTGTGGGTCATGGAATGGTAACTGCTATATGCTATATGCTACTGTCGTAGCTATTAAGATGGATCATTTCATCGTTGGCGGTAACTTATAAAAACTGAAAAGGGCTGAACAAAAATGGCACCGAAAAGGAAATCATGTACTGCAGATTACACAATATCAAATATTATTATTTATCTCATTCGCGGAAGAGACGAAGAAAATGTCAGTAATCGTCACACACACGTCAACCAATAAGAATTCGGCGGGGGAGGGTCATGCCAGAAATGCATTGTGGGTCATGGAATGCTAACTGCTATATGCTACTGCCTTAGCTATTAAAATGGGTCATTTCATCGTTGGCGGTAACTTATAAAAACTGAGAAGGGCTGAACAAAAATGGCACCGAAAAGGAAATCATGTACTGCAGATTACACAATATCAAATAATATTATTTATCTCATTCGCGGAAGAGACGAAGAAAATGTCAGCAATCGTCATACACACGTCAACCAATAAGAATTCGGCGGCAGAAGTGCATTGTGGGTCATGGAATGCTAACTGCTATATGCTACTGCCGTAGCTATTAAAATGGATCATTTCATCGTTGGCGGTAACTTATAAAAACTGATAAGGGCTGAACAAAAATGGCACCGAAAAGGAAATCATGTACTGCAGATGACAAAATATCAAATGATATTATTTATCTCATTCGCGGAAGAGACGAAGAAAATGTCAGCAATCGTCAGACACACATCAACCAATAAGAATTCGGCGGTAGAAGTGCATTGTGGGTCATGGAATGCTAACTGCTATATGCTATATGCTACTGCCGTAGCTATTGGCGGTAACTTGAGAAAACTGAGAAGGACTGAACAAAAATGGCACCGAAAAGGAAATCATGTACTGCAGATTACAAGCTGGACGTAGTGAAATATGCAGCAGAAAACGAAAAGAGGAAGCGGCGTATACCTTTTGGAGTTGGCGGAGTTGTTTAGAAGCGACATCGAGGAAGAAGATTTCATGGGATTTATCGATTAGGAGTGACAGATTGTTTGGTATACGTATAGCATGTTCGATATGTTATAGTTATTTGAATGACTCTTACCACTCTACCAACCGGCGTAGCTCGGTTGGTAGAGTGGCCCTGCCAGCAACTTGAGGGTTGCAGGTTCGATTCCCGCTTCCGCCATCCTAGTCGTTGCCGTTGTGTCCTTGGGCAAGACACTTTACCCACTCAATCAATCAATCAATGTTTATTTATATAGCCCCAAATCAAAAATGTCTCAAAGGACTGCACAAATCATTACGACTACAACATCCTCGGAAGAACCCACAAAAGGGCAAGGAAAACTCACACCCAGTGGGCAGGGAGAATTCACATCCAGTGGGACGCCAGTGACAATGCTGACTATGAGAAACCTTGGAGAGGACCTCAGATGTGGGCAACCCCCCCCCCCTCTAGGGGACCGAAAGCAATGGATGTCGAGCGGGTCTAACATGATACTGTGGAAGTTCAATCCATAGTGGCTCCAACACAGCCGCGAGAGTTCAGTTCAAGCGGATCCAAGACAGCAGCGAGAGTCCCGTCCACAGGAAACCATCTCAAGCGGATCAGCAGCGTAGAGATGTCCCCAGCGTAGAGATGTCCCACCTGCTCCCAGTGCCACCCACACTGCTTTGAATGTAACTTAGATATTGGGTTTCACTATGTAAAGCGCTTTGAGTCACTAGAGAAAAGCGCTATATAAATATAATTCACATTTCACATGTTACGTTAACATACCAGGCACCTTACCTTCTCAGTTGGTTATTTATGCCTCATATAACGTACACTTATTCAGCCTGTTGTTCACTATTCTTTATTTATTTTAAATTGCCTTTCAAATGCCTATTCTTGGTGTTGGGTTTTATTAATTAAATTTCCCCCCAAAATGCGACTTATACTCCAGTGCGACTTATATATGTTTTTTCCTTCTTTATTATGCATTTTCGGCAGGTGCGACTTATACTCCGAAAAATACAGTAGGTGTTTGGCTTTGTCGCTATCAAACACTCCGGTTATATTTGGTGAAGGCCATTAGACAACAAATGTATTGTTGCCACTGCGGAGGCTTACGGAGCAGCCTTCCCATCCCGGCAGGAAATCCCTTGAAAGGAGAAGATCCTGCTGCAGTGTTGCACTACGAGATGGCCTGCTCTTACATAAGCCGTCATCCCAAGCAGCAGGGAGTCGGCTATGGAAGCCTGCAGATTACAGTTGGTACAAAATGCGGCTGCTAGACTTTTGACAAGAACAAGAAAGTTTGATCACATTACGCCTGTACTGGCTCACCTGCACTGGCTTCCTGTGCACTTAAGATTTGACTTTAAGGTTTTATTTACTACTTACGTATAAAATACTACACGGTCTAGCATCATCCTATCTTGCCGATTGTTTTGTACCATATGTCCCGGCAAGAAATCTGCATTCAAAAGACTCCGGCTTATTAGTGATTCCTAGAGCCCAAAAAAAGTCTGCGGGCTATAGAGCGTTTTCCGTTCGGGCTCCAGTACTCTGGAATGTCCTCCCGGTAACAGTTCGAGATGCTACCTCAGTAGAAACATTTAAGTCTCACCTTAAAACTCATCTGTATACTCTAGCCTTTAAATAGACCTCCTTTTTAGACCAGTTGATCTGCCGCTTCTTTTCTTTTTTCTCCTATGTCCCCCCCCCCTCCCGATGACCATGGATGAAGTACTGGCTGTCCAGAGTCGAGACCCAGGATGGACCGCTCGTCGGGACCCAGGATGGACCGCTCGCCTGTATCGGTTGGGGACATCTCTACGCTGCTGATCCGCCTCCGCTTGAGATGGTTTCCTGTGGACGGGACTCTCGCTGCTGTCTTGGATCCGCTTTGAACTGAACTCTCGCGGCTGTGTTGGAGCCACTATGGATTGAACTTTCACAGTATCATGTTAGACCCGCTCGACATCCATTGCTTTCGGTCCCCTAGAGGGGGGGGTTGCCCACATCTGAGGTCCTCTACAAGGTTTCTCATAGTCAGCATTGTCACTGGCGTCCCACTGGATGTGAATTCTCCCTGCCCACTGGGTGTGAGTTTTCCTTGCCCTTTTGTGGGTTCTTCCGAGGATGTTGTAGTCGTAATGATTTGTGCAGTCCTTTGAGACATTTGTGATTTGGGGCTATATAAATAAACAATGATTGATTGATTGATTGAGATGTTAGTTAGAAGCCTAAATATTAGGGGTGTAACGGTACGTGTATTTGTATTGAACCGTTTCGGTACGGGGGTTTCGGTTCCTATCGGAGGTGTACCGAACAAGTTTCCACACGGACGTATTAGGTAGCGCACCGCACGTTGTGTAAACAATGCAGAGCGAGGCACAACACACGGCATGCAAGCAGCGACCGGGCTAGGACAACATGCAAAAGCCAGAGCTGGAAGACCCTCCTGCCTGGTTAACATCTCCCCTTTGGGAACACTTCGGCTTCGCGGTGCGATACAACAATGGAGGACGGGGGTTTGCCGACATTGTTCAGCAGCAGTAGGGTACGCTTCTGCCAACACGTCAAACATGCTAACCCCTTTGAAGCGTCACCACTCCAAAGTCAAGCTCGCTTTCAGGAAGAGAAAGAGGAGCGTGGTGCTAACAACGCATTCAAGCAGCCTCTCCTCGGCCAGCCAGGCAGGGCTAGAGCAATAACAAATGTTTTTATAGCAGCACATTTAAGACCATCCATCCATCCATTTTCTACCGCTTGTCCAGTTCGGGGACGCGGGGGTTGCTGTATTGCAGTGGTTCTTAACCTTTTTTCAGTGATGTACCCCCTGTGAACATGTTTTTAATCCAAGTACCCCATAATCAGAGCAAAGCATTTTTGGTTGAAAAAAAAGAGCTAAAGAAGTAAAACACAGCACTATGTCATCAGTTTCTGATTTTTTAAATTGTATAACAGTGCAAAATATTTCTCATTTGTAGTGGCCTTTCTTAAAAAATTTGGAAAAAACGATATAAAATAACTAAAAACTTGTTGAAAAATAAATGAGTGATTCAATTATAAATACAGATTTCTACACATAGAAGTAATCATCAACTTAAAGTGCCCTCTTTGGGGATTGTAATAGAGATCCATCTGGATTCATGAACTTAATGCTAAACATTTCTTCACAAAAAAAAGAAGTCTTAAACATCAATATTCATGGAACATGTCCACAAAAAAATCTAGCTGTCAACACTGAATATTGCATTTTTGCATTTCTTTTCACAGTTTATGAACTTCCATTCAAGTATTATTCAATAAATGTATTCATAATGGATTTTTGAATTGTTGCTATTTTTAGAATATTTAAAAAAAATCTCACGTACCCCTTGGCATACCTTCAAGTACCCCCTGGGGTACGCGTACCCCCATTTGAGAACCACTGCTGTATTCCATTAAAACTAGATTTTGACCCACTTCTATGGTGGAAGAACAATTTGAAACTTGTATTAGTAGATTGCACAGTTCAGTACATATTCCGTACAAATGACCACTAAATGGTAACACCCGAATAAGTTTTTCAACGTTAATCAATTCATGGTAATAAGCCCATATATCCTCTTACTGCCAAGTTAGCCAGGCTGGGGGGGAAAGAAAAATTAATCTGAGGCTGAGTTGACTTGAAACTCTTTCATGTTGCACTTTTTATATGTAGAAGAAAACTTTTGTCATTTTATTTCATCCGAGTAACAACTGGAGGCAGTTTAATGTTGATTAACGTGGACCCCGACTTAAACAAGTTGAAAAACGTATTGGGGTGTTACCATTTAGTGGTCAATTGTACGGAATATGTACTGTACTGTGCAATCTACTAATACAAGTCTCAATCAATCAATCCAAAAAAGCACTTTATATGTAGAAAGGTTTTAAGAAACAATTTTGAGCCTTATGTTATTTAGTTTTTATTTTATATATGTTGACCACATTAAATCTGGCAATGGACCCTGTGTGTATATGTATGTTATGCCATTGTTTACAAATTTGGTAGATAAATAACCCAAAAATGTGTATTTTGTTGTTTTCTTACTGTACTGAAAATGAACCGAACCGTGACCTCTAAACCGAGGTACCGAACCGAAATTTCTGTGTACCGTTACACCCCTACTAAATAATATTTGGCTTTTTATAGTGCTCTCGAGCAGCGTTTCCTGCACAAATCCTGAAAAGGAGGGCTATTGTATTGTTTTTCAACTCAAACCTGGAAGTGACGTAAAATATATCCGTCTACACCTGTGTAGAAAAAAAATGTGACGGCAATAAAAAAACAGCAGCATCCGACATCATCCGTTCGTTTCTTCGCCTTAAAAAAACAATAACCCTCAAGGGGGAGAGTGGCATCGCTGCTTCGACTGTCATCGCCATGGCAACCCCTCCACTTCAATCACACACCTTGCCTTTTGGCCGGGGACAGGGAGGGAATTGTTTAAAGACAAGCGTGACGGAGGCCATTTGAATGCAGGGGGATGACGGTGGTGGAAATGGCAAGTGAGTCAACCGTCGGGGAGCTAATGGCTGCTTTTTTACGACTGGGAATCAGTGTCATTTGGCAGTGATGAGGGAACACAAAACACCCATAACGCATTTCGCTGTTAATATTGCAGTAAATCCAATATATTGCTTTGAAACTCGAGTGGCGATTTGATGTCAATTATGTACGAATATGAACGTAAAAATGCATATAAAACAAAGGCCTATAAGATTAGTTGTCTTCACACATGCCTGATCAAATATATGAAAATAAAGGGATGATAAAATATATATAAATATATATTTAGAAATGTTTGTCAACATTATTAAGCTCCAGGCAAAAACATTTCTACATAAATGTCGATTTATGTAAGTAAGCCCGACATTTTCTAACTGGCTTGATGGGTTACAATTATCGATCAAATCTTGGAGAATGATTAAGAGCACAAAAGCCCTTAAATTGATATCTTTGTTAAAAACATTTAAAGTGATTTAATTTATTATTTTTTTTCCCATATTTTTTGTATAATTACTTTGTCTGTATTGGTTTTTGTTTTCTTACCTTAACGTGGAAAGTGCCTTGACTTTTGTGTGAATCATAAGTGTATGTTTGTTGTTCAATAAAAGAATAAATTAATTAATACAAAAAAAAAAATATATATATATATATATATATATATATATATACATATATATACATGGACATATATACATATACACACACATATCTATATATATGCACATATATATATACACACACATAAATATGTATGTATATATGCACGTATAAATATATAATATACATTTACATATATAGACATGTACATATATATATATATATATATATATATACACACACACACATATATATATATATATACACACATATATACATATACACATATTCATATGAACATATACATACACACCTACACATATATATACATATGTACACATATATCCATCCATCCATCCATTTTCTACCGCTTGTCCCGTTCAAGGTCACAGGAGGTCGCTATTCATACATACAAACCCCGTTTCCATATGAGTTAGGAAATTGTGTTATAAACGGAATACAATGACTTGCACATCCTTTCCAACCCATATTCAGTTGAATATGCTACAAAGACAACATATTTGATGTTCAAACTGATAAACATTTTTTTGTTGTTGCAAATAATCATTAACTTTAGAATTTGATGCCAGCAACACGTGACAAAAAAGTTGGGAAAGGTGGCAATAAATACCGATCAAGTTGAGGAATGCTCATCAAACACTTATTTGGAACATCCCACAGGTGTGCAGGCTAATTGGGAACAGGTGGGTGCCATGATTGGGTATAAAAACAGCTTCCATGAAATGCTCAGTCTTTCACAAGAAAGGATGGGGCGAGGTACACCCCTTTGTCCACAACTGTGTGAGCAAATAGTCAAACAGTTTAAGAACAACGTTTCTCAAAGTGCAATTGCAAGAAATTTAGGGATTTCAACATCTACGGTCCATAATATTATTAAAAGTTTCAGAGAATCTGGAGAAATCACTCCACGTAAGCGGCATGGCCGGAAACCAACATTGAATCACAGTGACCTTCGATCCCTCAGACGGCACTGTATCAAAAACAGACATCAATCTCTAAAGGATATCACCACATGGGCTCAGGAACGCTTCAGAAAACCACTGTCACTAAATACAGTTTGTCGCTACATCTGTAAGTGCAAGTTAAAACTCTACTATGCAAAGCAAAAGCCATTTATCAACAACATCCAGAAACGCCGTCGGGTTCTCTGGGCCTGAGATCATCCAAGATGGACTGATGCAAAGTGGAAAAGTGTTCTGTGGTCTGACGAGTCCACATTTCAAATTGTTTTTGGAAATATTCGACATTGTGACATCCGGACCAAAGGAGAAGCGAACCATCCAGACTGTTATCGAGGCAAAGTTCAAAAGCTAGCCTCTGTGATGGTATGGGGGTGCATTAGTGCCCAAGGCATGGGTAACTTACACATCTGTGAAGGCACCATTAATGCTGAAAGGTACATACAGGTTTTGGAACAACATATGATGCCATCTAAGCGCCGTCTTTTTCATGGACGCCCCTGCTTACTTCAGCAAGAAAATGCCAAGCCACATGTAGCAGGTGTTACAACAGCGTGGCTTTGTAAAAAAAGAGTGTGGGTTCCTTCCTGGCTCGCCTGCAGTCCAGACCTGTCCCCCATCAAAAATGTGTGGCGCATTATGAAGCGTAAAATACGACAGCGGAGATCCTGAACTGTTGAACGACTGAAGCTCTACATAAAACAAGCATGGGAAAGAATTCCACTCTCAAAGCTTCAAGATAGTTTCCTCAGTTCCCAAACGTTTATTGAGTGTTGTTAAAAGAAAAGGTGATGTAACACAGTGGTGAACATGCCCTTTCCCAACTACTTTGGCACGTGTTGCAGCCATGAAATTCTAAGTTAATTATTATTTGCAAAAAAATAAAACGTTTATGAGTTTAAACATCAAATATCTTGTCTTTGTAGTACATTTAATTGAATATGGGTTGAAAAGGATTTGCAAATAATTGTATTCCGTTTATATTTACATCTAACACAATTTCCCAACTCATATGGAAACAGGGTTTGTATACATATACATACATATATATATATACACATATATATATATATATATATATATATATATACATACATACATACATACATATATATATATATACACACACATATACACACATATATATATACATATATACACATATATATACATATACACACACATATATACATATACATGTATACATATATATACATACATACATACAAACTATATATATATATATATATATATATATATATATATATATATACAAACTATATATATATATATATATATATATATATATATCTATATATATATATAGATATATATATATATATATATATAAAATACATACCGTATTTCCTTGAATAGCCGCAGGGCATATAGTATGCGCCTGCCTTGAATTACTGCCTGGTCAAACTCGCCTCCCAAAATAATTAGCCCATGCTTAGTATTACCGCCTGGTCAAACTCGTGACGTCACGAGTGACACTTCCCCTGTCGTCATTTTCAAAATGGAGGAGTCTGATTTCAATACCGGTAATTTGAAATCGCATAAAGGGAAGAAGATTAAGAGCTACACAGTAGGATTTAAGGTCCAAGCTTACATCACACTCAAATTTGTACCGCATACCTTTGGTAAGTGCCGTAGTGTGAAGAGGTTGTAAAATAATTGGCGCATGCTTACTTTTACCGCATGCCTTTGGTAAGCGCAGGAGTGAGAAGTGGGTAGAAGAGGGCTTTAAATTAATTAGCGCTCCGGCGGCAATTCAAGGAAATACAGTAATATATATACATAATTATATATATATATATAAACAAAGGCCTATACAATTAGTTGTCTTCATACATGCCTGATTAAATGCATCAAAACAAGGGATGATAAAATATATATATAAACAAAGGCCTATAGGATTAGTTGCCTTCCCACATGCCTGATTAAAAACCTGTCAAAATAACGGATGATAAAATGAGTGATAATGGCTGTTTATGCGTAAACAACGCCATTTAAAACAGAATTTTCTACACTCAAACATGGTTTACATAAGAGTATGGCGGTCGGTTACCTGCTCCATCGTCCGGCTCCAGGCCCGTGTCCGCGTCCAGTCCACACACGACAAAATAGTGGGCGAAGCGGCAAGAAGCCGAGCCGGTGGCCGAAGCGGAGGCGCTCATCCTCGGGACGACGCGGGGGATAAAGAAAACAAAACAGTGGGGGAAAGGATTCTAAACGTCGCGGTGCTGCTGGTGGTCGAGCATAGCGGGGTCGACCGCGGTGAGAAGAAGCCCTGCTCGTCGCCTCCTGCCCCCGGTCCTCAGTCCTCAGGCTGGGTGCTGCTCTCTCGAAGTCCGCCTGGGAGTGGAGACGAAGCACCGGATGGCACGAAGACGACACCGTCATTGAGGCGACCGATACAAACATCGGTCTTGTCGATACCAAAAGCGGTATACCTATCAAATCGATACCAGCGCTATATTTTTCAGATATCTGCTGTCTGTATCGTTTTTCTTTGCGTTGATATTTTCATGTGTCTATATCAGGGGTCTCAAACTCAATTTACCGGGGGGCCACTGGGTGAGTTTGGGCGGGAAAAAATATTTATTCCCCCAAAAAATTTTAAATGTCTTTATTTCTATTCTCAACACAAAATAAAATCAAAATATAAATGAACAAAACGAGAATTAAGTAAATAAATGGGTCATAAATAATAACAATAATGATTCTCAGTAGAAGCATTTAAGTCTCACCTTAAAACTCATTTGTTTACTCTAGCCTTTAAATAGACTCCCTTTTTAGACCAGTTGATCTGCCGTTTCTTTTCTTTTTCTTCTATGTCCCACTCTCCTTTGTGGAGGGGGTCCGGTCCGATCCGGTGGCCATGTACTGCTTGCCTGTGTATCGGCTGGGGACATCTCTGCGCTGCTGATCCGCCTCCGCTTGGGATGGTTTCCTCCTGGCTCCGCTGTGAACGGGACTCTCGCGGCTGTGTTGGATCCGCATTGGACTGGATTCTCGCGACTGTGTTGGATCCATTATGGATTGAACTTTCACAGTATCATGTTAGACCCGCTCGACATCCATTGCTTTCCTCCTCTCCAAGGTTTCTCATAGTCATTATTGTCACCGACGTCCCACTGGGTGTGAGTTTTCCTTGCCCTTATGTGGGCCTACCGAGGATGTAGTAGTGGTTTGTGCAGCCCTTTGAGACACTAGTAATTTAGGGCTATATAAGTAAACATTGATTGATTGATTGATTGATTGATTTCTCCAGTCATTCAATGTTTGAGGCAACGTAAATTAAACAATTAAAAAAACAAATAACGCTTTGAATAGGCAACACTAAATGGTCCCGAGTTTGTGAATGTTGTCTGTCGATCTGTGTTGGCCCTGCGATTAGGTGGCGACTTGTCCAGGGTGTGCCCCGCCTTCCGCCCGAATGCAGCTGAGATAGGCTCCAGCAACCCCCCGCGACCCCGAATGTGACAAGCGGTAGGAAATGGATGGATGGGTTTGAATTGGTCCAGGTTATCAGGGACTGTTATTACTGACGGACAGGTGACGTCTCC
>NC_084613.1:9616300-9633800 GCF_033978795.1 Nerophis ophidion | reverse complement strand
GTCCACACGTTTAAGTCAGGACTTTGGGAAGGCCATTCCAAAACCTAAATTCCCGCCTGCTTTAGCCATTCATTGTTACAGCGGGTTAGTGATTAGTGGTCGACTGCAGGTGAGCGTGCCAACCACTAACCGGAGGCAGGTGAACCCAAATAATCCCCATAGAAACCAAAAACAAACCCAGAGGTGCACAAAACAGGAACAAAGGGAGTCCAAAAATAACAGAACATGACAAAAACAGGATCCGGGCCACTGATTATGACATTCATTTACCACTTTTGACGTGTGTTTAGGGTCATTGTCCTGTTGGAACACCCAACTGCGCCCAAGACCCAACCTCCAGGTCTGATGATTTTATGTTGTCCTGAAGAACTTGGGAGGTAATCCTCCTTTTTCATTGTCCCATTTACCCTCTGTAAAGAACCAGTTCCATTGGCAGCAAAACAGGCCCAGAGCATAATACTATAACCACCATGCTTGACGGTAGGCCTGGTGTTCCTGTTCTCCTCCAAACATATTGCTGGGTATTGTGGCCAAACAGCTCCATTTTTGTTTCATCTGACCACAGAACTTTCCTCCAGAAAACTTATCTTTGTCCATGTGATGTGATCCACAATTAATTTATAAAATAACCAAACTTTATAAATGTTTTTGAGTGACCGACAAGTATGAGCTCCAATCACGCTATCACAAAAAAATAAGAGTTGTAGAAATTACTGGAAACTCAAGACAGCCATGACGTCATGTTCTTTCAAGTGTATGTAAACTTTTGACCACGACTGTTCATCGTATTGGAGCGTTTAACCTTGCTCTCAAATATCTTCAGTTTTTAAAAAAAATATTGATTCGATACCAACATGTGCAGTATCGTCCATCCCGAGCCTGGGCTAAGTGGACGAATCAATCCTCGTATCATTTGTATCGATACTAAGGGTAGTGATGTATCTACTGGGTGGAAAACATTGTGATGAGATAAATCATATCATGTTTATGCTCAAATATCTGTTTTGTGTTGGTAATATTTAAATATTACTCTTTGTACTGTCAAATGTAAACAAAAGTATCGGAATCTGTATGCCTGTAGTCACTTGATATCGGATTGATACGCAAATGTACCGTATCGCCTCGCTCCGGTGTGGGCTCAGTGTAAGCTGATCAACCGAAGTATTGACAGTATTTATAGTTTATACCAATGTTGTTCAGTTTTCTTTTATCCTCCAAATATAGTTGTGTGTGTTTTGTTCATATTTTGACATTATTGAATTTTTAAAAAAAAAAGAAACACAATATCGATATCGGCAATAACGGGCCAGTTCGCTACATCCATCCATCCATTTTCTACCGCTTATTCCCTTTCGGGGTCGCGGGGGGCGCTGGCGCCTATCTCAGCTACAATCGGGCGGAAGGCAGGGTACACCCTGGACAAGTCGCCACCTCATCGCAGGGCCAACACAGATAGACAGACAACATTCACACTCACATTCACACACTAGGGCCAATTTAGTGTTGCCAATCAACCTATCCCCAGGTGCATGTCTTTGGAAGTGGGAGGAAGCCGGAGTACCCGGAGGGAACCCACGCATTCACGGGGAGAACATGCAAACTCCACACAGAAAGATCCCGAGCCTGGATTTGAACCCAGGACTGCAGGAACTTCGTATTGTGAGGCAGACGCACTAACCCCTCTTCCACTGTACATATACACACATATATATATACACATATATATGTATATATATATGTTTATAAATATACATGTATTTATATATATATGTACACATTCACAGACATGTATATATATACACATATATATATACACACATTACACACATATGTATATACACACACACACACGCATATACAACTTTATAAATGCACACAAAAACACACGCGTGTATATATATTATATACATACACACACATTCACACACACATATATAAACATATACATATCTATACATATATACACATATATAAACATACACATATATACATACATACGTGCACATAAATAAATACATATATATATACATACACACACAAAAATATATATACATGAATATGTGGAGGGGGTCCGGTCCGATGACCATGGATGAAGTACTGGCTGTCCAGAGTCGAGACCCAGGATGGACCGCTCGTCGGGACCCAGGATGGACCGCTCGCCTGTATCGGTTGGGGACATCTCTACGCTGCTGATCCGCTTGAGATGGTTTCCTGTGGACGGGACTCTCGCTGCTGTCTTGGATCCGCTTGAACTGAACTCTCGCGGCTGTGTTGGAGCCACTATGGATTGAACTTTCTCAGTATCATGTTAGACCCGCTCGACATCCATTGCTTTCGGTCCCCTAGATAGGGGGGGTTGCCCACATCTGAGGTCCTCTCCAAGGTTTCTCATAGTCAGCATTGTCACTGGCGTCCCACTGGATGTGAATTATCCCTGACCACTGGGTGTGAGTTTTCTTTGCCCTTTTGTGGGTCCTTCCGAGGATGTTGTAGTCGTAATGATTTGTGCAGTCCTTTGAGACATTTGTGATTTGGAGCTATATAAATAAACATTGATTGATAAACATTGATTGATGTGTGTGTAATGTGAATATATATATATATATATATATATATATATATATATATATACATATGTGTGTGTATGTATATACATATATGTTTATATAAATATGTATTTATATATATACGTAAACTCTTTACACATACATGTATATATATATATATACACACACACACACACACGTATATATATATACACACACGTATATAAACACACACAACACATATGTGTATATATATATATATATATATATATATATATATATATATATATAAAATGATACACACATACATAAACTCAGTATATAATTATCATTTCATATTTTTTTATTTAACTTAGAAGAAAATGTGTCCTCTTAATAGATTAATGATAAAATATATATTTTTTAAACACATCAAATTTTACTCAAAAATGATTACAGTGTATATTTATATTTTAATATTTTAAAAATATGCAACTGCAATTAACTTGTAATGATAGCAAAAGACTTGAAATTGTTGGAGAATAAAAGGCATATGTACAAAATACATAATTTTGCAGCAAGTCATAATATTTTAATCATAAACGTATCAGTGCATCAAAATCAAAACATTAGTGTTAGACAAACAAAGTAAAATGTTCTCCACAAATATTGATAGTATCAATATTTAGCTGTTTTCTGAAAGACACTAATACTGACTTTATCGTCCGGTTATTCGTCCCTTTTATTAGAAAAAAATAAGGCTTTTAATTTCATAAAGTCCTATTTCTCTCCTAGTTGTACTAGTTTTCCAACAGCACGGCCCTAATACTTCTTTGGCAACAACGAGGAGGTCCTGTCGCTCTTTGAAAAACAAGAACCGCTTCTTTCAAAATATTTTTTTTTTCAAAAGGGCAGTAAAGAATGACGCAGTAAAAAGTGTTCCATCGATGGAACTGTGTCAGGTGACTGCTGGTGCAAAAAAGTTGCTACTTCTCACTTCCTTGCTAAATTATTAAGTCGATGACATTGGCGATGCATCATCAAAAAAAAAGAAGGGTTTACGTCAATACACGGGCCACCTGTGCTTGAAGCTCCTTGTCGGGGTGTGACAGCAGCTCCACCAGTCGGCCCTGGAGCTGCGACGACTCGTCCAGCATCACCCGGAAGAGGCAGTCCTGCTTCCGCCGCAGCTGGTCGGCCACCTGCGCCGACGGCCTCCAGGCCTTCAGGTTGCCGGCGAACGTCAGCAGCCGCAGGAGCACCGACGAGGCGGTTTGCACGTCAAAGAGCAGCATGACGGAAGCTGGGGCCTGGGGGCCAAAGCACACAGGAACGTTCTGATCTTACAGTCAATACTAGCGGCTACAAAGTGACATATTAAATAAATAAATAAATGGGTTGTACTTGTATAGCGCTTTTCTACCTTCAAGGTACTCAAAGCGCTTTGACACTATTTCCACATTTACCCATTCACACACACATTCACACACTGATGGAGGGAGCTGCCATGCAAGGCGCCAACCAGCACCCATCAGGAGCAAGGGTGAAGTGTCTTGCTCAGGACACAACGGACGTGACGAGGTTGGTTCTAGGTGGGATTTGAACCAGTGACCCTCGGGTTGCGCACGGCCACTTTCCCACTGCGCCACGCCGTCCCACATTTACACATTTTTATACATTTTTAAACACATGCAATCAAATAAGCTTGATTGTGCAAGTTGTGGTAGTTTTATGAGGTATTATTCATGAGTGAGAGGAATAATGACGAATTGACAAACGGTATTTTTGACAAAAAAACTCACTTTCTATATGGAGGATGAGAGCTATTTAACTTTACTGCCCTCTAGTGGGTGCAGGCTGCACTATATATACCCATCCATCCATCCATTTTCTACCGCTTATTCCCTTTCGGGGTCGCGGGGGGCGCTGGCGCCTATCTCAGCTACAATCGGGCGGAAGGCGGGGTACACCCTGGACAAGTCGCCACCTCATCGCAGGGCCAACACAGATAGACGGACAACATCCATCCATCCATTTTCTGCCGCTTATTCCCTTTCGGGGTCGCGGGGGGCGCTGGCGCCTATCTCAGCTACAATCGGGCAGAAGGCGGGGTACACCCTGGACAAGTCGCCACCTCATCGCAGGGCCAACACAGATAGACGGACAACATCCATCCATCCATTTTCTGCCGCTTATTCCCTTTCGGGGTCGCGGGGGGCGCTGGCGCCTATCTCAGCTACAATCGGGCGGAAGGCGGGGTACACCCTGGACAAGTCGCCACCTCATCGCAGGGCCAACACAGATAGACGGACATCATCCATCCATCCATTTTCTGCCGCTTATTCCCTTTCGGGGTCGCGGGGGGCGCTGGCGCCTATCTCAGCTACAATCGGGCGGAAGGCGGGGTACACCCTGGACAAGTCGCCACCTCATCGCAGGGCCAACACAGATAGACGGACAACATCCATCCATCCATTTTCTGCCGCTTATTCCCTTTCGGGGTCGCGGGGGGCGCTGGCGCCTATCTCAGCTACAATCGGGCGGAAGGCGGTGTACACCCTGGACAAGTCGCCACCTCATCGCAGGGCCAACACAGATAGACAGATAACATTCACACTCACATTCACACACTAGGGCCAATTTAGTGTTGCCAATCAACCTATCCCCAGGTGCATGTCTTTGGAAGTGGGAGGGGCCTATCCCCAGGTGCATGTCTTTGGAGGTGGGAGGAAGCCGGAGTACCCGGAGGGAACCCACGCATTCACGGGGAGAACATGCAAACTCCACACAGAAAGATTCCGAGCCTGGATTTGAACCCAGGACTGCAGTACCTTCGTATTGTGAGGCAGACGCACTAACCCCTCTGCCACCGTGAAGCCCATACCTATATTGCCAAAAGTATTTGGCCACCTGCCTTGACTCGCATACAGTGAGGCAAAAAAGTATTTAGTCAGCCACCGATTGTGCAAGTTCTCCCACTTAAAATGATGTCAGAGGTCTGTAATTTTCATCGTAGGTACACTTCAACTGTGAGAGACAGAATGTGGAAAAAAAAAATTCAGGAATTCACATTGTAGGAATGTTAAATAATTTATTTGTAAAATAAGTATTTTGGTCAACCATTCAAAGCTCTCACTGATGGAAGGAGGTTTTGGCTCAAAATCTCACGATACATGGCCCCATTCATTCTTTCCTTAACACGGATCAATCGTCCTGTCCCCTTAGCTCTCTCCTTTAGGTCACACATTAAAAGCGTTACTAAAACGGCCTTTTTCATCTCCGTAATATCGCTAAAATTCGCACCATTCTGTCCACTAAAGACGCTGAGATCAGTATCCATGCGTTTGTTACGTCTCGTCTCGATTACTGTAACGCACTATTTTCGGGTCTCCCCATGTCTAGCATTAAAAGATTACAGTTGGTGCAAAATGCGGCTGCTAGACTTTTGACAAGAACAAGAAAGTTTGATCACATTACGCCTGTACTGGCTCACCTGCACTGGCTTCCTGTGCACTTAAGATGTGACTTTAAGGTTTTACTACTTACCTATAAAATACTACACGGTCTAGCTCCATCCTATCTTGCCGATTGTATTGTACCATATGTTCCGGCAAGAAATCTGCGTTCAAAGGACTCCGGCTTATTAGTGATTCCCAAAGCCCAAAAAAAGTATGCGGGCTGTAGAGCGTTTTCCGTTCGGGCTCCAGTACTCTGGAATGCCCTCAGTTCCAGATGCTACCTCAGTAGAAGCATTTAAGTCTCACCTTAAAACTCATTTGTATACTCTAGCCTTTAAATAGACTCCCTTTTTAGACCAGTTGATCTGCCGTTTCTTTTCTTTTTCTCCTATGTCCCACTCTCCCTTGTGGAGGGGGTCCGGTCCGATCCGGTGGCCATGTACTGCTCGCCTGTGTATCGGCTGGGGACATCTCTGCGCTGCTGATCCGCCTCCGCTTGGGATGGTTTCCTGCTGGCTCCGCTGTGAACAGGACTCTCGCTGATGTGTTGGATCCGCTTTGGACTGGACTCTTGCGACTGTCTTGGATCCATTATGGATTGAACTTTCACAGTATCATGTTAGACCCGCTCGACATCCATTGCCTTCCTCCTCTCCAAGGTTCTCATAGTCATCATTGTCACCGACGTCCCACTGGGTGTGAGTTTTTCCTTGCCCTTATGTGGGCCTACCGAGGATGTCGTAGTGGTTTGTGCAGCCCTTTGAGACACTAGTGATTTAGGGCTATATAAGTAAACATTGATTGATTGATGATTTATCAATCAATCGTCCTGTCTCCTTAGCAGCCCCAAACCATGATGTTTCCACCCCCATGCTTCACAGTAGGTGTGGTGTTCTTGGGATGCAACTCAGTATTCTTCTTCCTCCAAACACGACGAGTTGAGTTTATACCAAAACGGATACATGGATGATACAGAATAGGATTGGGAGAATGTCATGTGGTCAGATGAAACCAAAATAGAACTTTTTGGTATGAACTCAACTCAACGGGTACATAGTAGGCAGGCGCATACTATATACCAGGCGGCAATTCAAGGAAATACGGTATATGTTTTTTCCTACTTTATTATGCATTTTCAGCAGGTGCGACTTATACTCCGAAATATACAGTACAATTTATGTAGGCCACAAGGAAGTGTTTACATTTCGAAAAAAATCATAATAATATGACTCCTTTAATATGCTGATCGGCATTGCACCGTATGGTTCGGAAAATACGGTAATTTGAAATATTTTGTGACTTTACGAACGCCGTTTGAGTAATGATTAAACAATTTTGGTCCCTGTATGGGTGTGTTGTGCCAAAAAAGGAGAACTTGCACAATCGGCATAGCTCGGTTGGTAGAGTGGCCGTGCCAGCAACTTGAGGGTTGCAGGTTCGATTCCCGCTTGTGCCATCCTAGTCACTGTCGTTGTGTCCTTGGGCAAGACACTTTACCCACCTGCTCCCAGTGCCACCCACACTGGTTTAAATGTAACTTAGATATTGGGTGTCACTATGTAAAGCGCTTTGAGTCACTTGAGAAAAGCGCTATATAAATATAATTCACTTCACACTTCACTTCACATTCAGAGCTAACTGTATCGTGATTGAGGGGCTATGTGACGCATCCTAAATCAAGCCGCTTACCTGAGCCTGAACAATATCATCCATCATGTCTGGATTAGATGACAAATTCACCAGCACTTTTAAGGTCTGAACCTGAAACAAAGTGTTCACGGTTATTGAACAAAAATCGATAAACGATACAAACCCCAAAACCAGTGGAGTTGTCATGATGTGTAAATGGTAAATAAAAACAGAATACAATGATTTGCAAATAGTTTTCAACTTATATTCAAATGAATAGACTGCAAAGACGAGATACTTAACGTTTGAACTGGATAGCGTTATTTTTTTGTGATTATGAGCTCATTTGGAATTTGATGCCGGCAACATGTTTCAAAAAAGCTGCCACAAGTGGCAAAAAAGACGGAGAAAGTTGAGGGATGCACATCAGACAGTTATTTGGAACATCCCACAGGTGAACAGGCTAATTGGGAACAGGTGGTTGCCATGATTGGATATTAAAGCTCAGTCATTCACAAACAAGGACGGGGCGAGGGTCACCACTTTGTCAACAGATGCCTGAGCAAATTGTTTGAGAACAACATTTCTCAATTAGCTATTGCAAGGAATTTAGGGATTTCACCATCTACGGTCTGTAATATCATCAAAAGGTTGAGCTAATCTGGATAAATTGCTGCACGTAAGCCATATTACAGTCCTTTGTTCCCTCAGGCAGTACTGCATCAAAAAGCGACATCAGTGTGTAAAGGATATCACCACATGGGCTCAGGAACACTTCAGAAAACCACTGTCAGTAACTACAGTCTGTGGCTACATCTGTAAGTGCAAGATAAAACTCTACGATGCAAAGCGGAAGCCATTTATCAACAACACCCAGAAACGCCGCCGCCTTTGCTGGGCCCGAGCTTATCTAAGATGGACCGATGCAAAGTGGAAAAGTGTTCTGTGGTCTGACAAGTCCACATTTCAAATTGTTTTTGGAAACTGGACAGGAGAGGAAAAGAACCATCCAGATTGTTAAAGGCGCAAAGTTGAAAAGCCAGCATCTGTGATGGTATGGGGGTGTATCAGTGCCCAAGGCATGGGTAACTTACAAATCTGTGAAGGCACCCTGACTGCTGAAAGGTACATACAGGTTTTAGGGCAACATATGTTGCCATCCAAGCAACGTTATCATGGACGCTCCTGCTTATTTCCGCAAGACAATGCCAAGCCACACGTTACAACAGCCTGGCTTTGTAGTAAAAAGAGTGCGGGTACTAGACTGGCCTGCCTGTAGTCCAGACCTGTCTCCTATTGAAAATGTGTGGTGCATTATGAAGCCTAAAATAGCAGAAGGGAGACTGCTGAACAACTTAAGCTGTACATCAAGCAAGAATGGGAAATAATTACACTTCAAAAATGTGTCTCCTCAGTTCCCAAACCTTTATAGTGTTGTTAAAAGGAAAGGCCATGTAACACACTGGTAAAAATACCCCAGTGACAACTTTTTTTTGCAGTGTGTTGCTGCCAGTAAATTAGAAGTGAATGATTATGTGAAAGTTGCCCTCCTGTGGGTTTTTCTGACCAAAAAGATCCTCTCGTGAGCCCGGTACTCTGGTCCAACAATGTTTTATTGTGTGCACACGCGCCAGGTTAGCACTCTTTTTCATCAACTTTTCAGTCTTTCGGCTGCTCTTCCTCTTACGGCCTTGGTCTCGTGCGCATGTCTGGCGCCTCGAGCTCAAACTCCAACTCCAACAACTTGTCTCGTCTCGGCTGCTGCTAATTGGGGGACGGCGTGGCGAAGTTGGAAGAGTGGCTGTGCAATCCGAGGGTTATTGGTTCAATCCCCACCTTCTACCATCCCAGTCACGTCAGTTTTTTCCTTGAGCAAGACACTTCACCCTTGCTCCTGATGGGCCCTGGTTAGCGCCTTGCATGGCAGCTCCCGCCATCAGTGTGTGAATGGGTGGATGTGGAAATACTGTCAAAGCGCTTTGGGCTCCTTAAAAAGGGGTAGAAAAGCGCTATACAAGTACAACCATTTACCATTTTATTTACCATTTAATAAGCGTGGCAGGTGATTGGATGATCAACCCCAACTGGGTAATCCAATCACCTGCCAGCTGTGCTTCAAGGCTGGTCCTTCCACAACCCGCTCCGCGGCAGGCCCGCAGACCACGCCCCCCTCCACACATTATTTGCAAAAACAAAATGAAGTTTTTTTTAGTTTGAACATTAAATATATTGTCTTTGCAGTCTACTCAATTGAATGTAAGTTGAAAAGGATTTGCAAATCATTGTATTCTGTTTTTATTTACCATTTACACAACGTGCCGACGTCACTGCTTTTGGGGTTTGTAATACAAGAACATTTACCAAGAGGCGAAGGAGCTTACCTGTAACTCTTCATTGCACACCACGAGCAGCGAGAGCAAAAGGGTCACAGAGTCCTTGAGTAAGTACTGGTGTTTGTCCGTGACGGACAGATTCGTTAGCAGCCTGAGAGCGCCGAGCTGGAGGTCAGAGTTCACCGGAGACATCTCGATCGACTCCAGCACTTGTGGCACATAAACCTGCACGGACAGAGATGGGCTCGTCCTGTTCAGTTACCAGACAAACAACATTTTGCATGCAGAAGATATGCTTGTCTACCTTCAGTTGCTCCTGGTTTTCCGTGTTCATGCACAGATTACTCAAAGCATTCAGAGCGTGTGTTTTAACCTCAGGTGCCGGGTCAGAGAGGAGGCCACCTATGACTGGAATCCCTTTAAACTCACGAATAATGTTCTGTAGGGGGACAAAGGGGTAAACATGTTTGTGTACATACCCAGCATGACATCGGGAATGTGATGTTTTTGAGGGGCCAGTACCTGATTCACGGTAAAGGCCGCGGCGTTTCCTAATGTGAGTAAAAGACGACACCTGTCGGATGGACTCGTACTGGTTTGAAGACACGTCAGCAGCATTTTCAGGTGCTCCGGTTGCAAGTTACCCGGGGTCTGATGCGTGGTGTCGCCTGTGCCGACCAACGTGTGATTTAGAAAAGTTTAAATTAACTTTTGAAACAAGACGAAGAAAATGTTGGCACTGAAATGAATGGACATTATCGTATTTTCCGGACTATAAGGCGCACTTAAAAAACATATTTGGACTGGATTTGTTGCACAGGTAGTTCCACGCTGGAAATCACTGAGAGTGGCCCATTCTTTCACAAATGTTTGTAAAAACAGTCTCCATGCCCAAGTGCTTGATTTGATACACCTGTGGCCGGGCCAAGTGATTAGGACACCTGATTGTCATCATTTGGATGGGCGGCCAAGTACTTTTGGCAATATAGTGTACAAAACCTGTTTCCATTTGAGTTGGGATATTGTGGTAGAGGTAAATAAAAATTCAATTGAATGCACTAGAAAGACAAGATTTTTGATGTTGAAATTCATAAACTTTATTTTTGTTTTGCAATTATTAATTAACTTAGAATTTCATGGCTGGCTGCAACACGTGCCAAAGTAGTTGGGAAAGGGCATGTTCACCACTGTTACACCACCTTTTCTTTTAAACACACTCAATAAACGTTTGGGAACTGAGGAAACTAATTGTTGAAGCTTAGAAAGTGGAATTCTTTCCCATTCTTGTTTTATGTAGACCTTCAGTCGTTCAACAGTCCGGAGTCTCCGCTGTCGTCTTTTACGCTTCATAATGCGCCACACATTTTCCATGGGAGACGGGTCTGGAATGCAGGCGGGCCAGGAAAGTACCCGCACTCTTTTTTTACGAAGCCACGCTGTTGTAACACGTGCTGAATGTGGCTTGGCATTGTCTTGCTGAAATAATCAGGGGAGTCCATGAAAAAGACGGCGCTTAGATGGCAGAATATGTTGTTCCAAAACCTGTATGTACCTTTCAGCATTAATGGTGCCTTCACAGATGTGTAAGTTACCCATGCCTTGGGCACTAATGCACCCCCATACCGTCACAGATGCTGGCTTTTGAACTTTGCGTCGATAACAGTCTGGATGGTTTGCTTCCCTTTTGGTTCGGATGACACAATGTCGAATATTTCCAAAAACAAATTGAAATGTGGACTCGTCAGACCACAGAACATTTTTCGATTTTGCATCAGTCCATCTTGGATGATCTCTGGCCCAGAGAAGCCGGCGGCGTTTCTGGATGTTGTTGATAAATGCCTTTCGCTTTGCATAGTAGAGTTTTAACTTGCACTTACAGATGTAGCGACGAACTATATTTAGTGACAGTGGTTTTCTGAAGTGTTCCTGAGCCCATTTGGTGATATCCTTTAGAGATTGATGTCGGTTTTAGATACGGTGCCGTCTGAGGGATCTAAGGTCACGGTCATTCAATGTTGGTTTCCGGCCATGCCACTTAAGTGGAGTGATTTCTCCAGATTCTCTGAACCTTTTGATGACACTATGGACCGTAGATGTTGAAATCCCTAAATTTCTTGCAATTGCACTTTGAAAAAAGTTGTTCTTAAACTGTTTGACTATTTGCTCACGCAGTTGTGGACAAAGGGGTGTACCTCGCCCCATCCTTTCTTGTGAAAGACTGAGCATTTTCTGGGAAGCTGTTTTTACACCCAATCATGGCACCCACCTGTTCCCAATTAGCCTGCGCACCTGTGGGATGTTCCAAAAAAAGTGTTTGATGAGCATTCCTCAACTTTATCAGTATTTATTGCCAACTAGCCCAACTTCTTTGTCACGTATTGCTGGCATCAAATTCTAGAGTTAATGATTATTTGCAACAACAACAAAATGTTTATCAGTTTGACCATCAAATACGTTGTCTTTGTAGCATATTCAACTGAATACGGGTTGAAAATGATTCGCAAATCATTGTATTCCGTTTATATTTACATCCAATAGAAGTCATATAGAAACGGGGTTTGTATTTCCCTACATCACATTTGATTGCACCATACATATTAGAGATGCGCGGTTTGCGGTCCCATCAGCGGGTCGGGCGGTTGACATGACGAAAAAATAGACTTTAATTAGATTCGGGCGGGTGGCGGCTGAATCATCCAGAAATATTTGATATACATGGTTCTGGGACCGGTATCTTTTGCCATTTTAAGAGCCATTTAAGACCCGTGTCTTAAAGCGAAGAAGACAATAGGAGACGCTATTATTAGGGCGTGCTATGAAGCAATTGTCTTTGTCGCCTTCTACAACATGTACGATCTGCTTGTCAGTCCAGCAACATGTTGTGTGCGGCTTCTGCGGCAACACGCACACGACTGCAAGGCATACTGGGTTACACAGAGTACACTAATGGTTGTGATATAAAAATGTTAACACTCTTAGCAATATGCGCCACGCTGTGAAGCCACACCAATTAAGAACGACAAACACATTTCGGGAGAACATCCTCACAGTAACACAACATAAACGCAACACAACAAATACCCATAATCCTTTGTATTCGTGACACTCCTGAATATATTTTATACCCCCCCCCATGCGTCGGTAAGTGAAGTGAAGTGAATTATATTTATATAGCGCTTTTCTCTAGTGACTCAAAGCGCTTTACATAGTGAAACCCAATATCTAAGTTACATTTAAACCAGTGTGGGTGGCACTGGGAGAAGGTGGGTAAAGTGTCTTGCCCAAGGACACAACGGCAGTGACTAGGATGGCGGAAGCGGGAATTGAACCTGCAACCCTCAAGTTGCTGGCACGGCCGCTCTACCAACCGAGCTAAGACAAAGGAGACGAGGGACACAAGAAGAGAAGAGAAAAAAATGAAGAAGACAAACAAGAAGGAAACAAATAAGATAATGTAGGAGATGACACAAAAAAGAAGAGAGGTGGGCGGGGTTGGGAGAGCGGGGGTGTAAATTATATTCAGGAAGTGTCACGAATACAAAGGATTATGGGTATTTGTTGTGTTACGTTTTTGTTGTGTTACTGTGAGGATGTTCTCCCGAGATGTATTTGTCAATCTTGAATTGTGTGGCTTCACAGCGTGGCGCATATTAGTAAGTGTTAAAGTTGTTTGTATCACAACCATCAGTGTACTCTGTATCACCCAGTATGTGTTTCAATCTTGTACGTGTGATTGCTGAAGCTGCAAACAACATGTTGCTGGACCAACAATTGGTTCATACATGTTGTTGAAGGTGTCTAAGGCAATAGCTTCACGGCACGCCCATATTCTTGTCATCAGGAGGAACGCTTTTGGATAATCGCGAAAACGTTTGCGGCTCCAATCGTCTTCGATACTCTGTGAAACAGGATTAAATATCATAATGGGGGCCGGCATGGCGTAGCGGGTAGAGCGGACATGCCAGAAACCTGAGGGTTGCAGGTTCGCTTCCCACCTACTGACATCCAAATCGCTGCCGCTGTGTCCTTGGGCAGGACACTTCACCCTTGCCCCCCGTGCCGCTCACACTGGTGAATGAATGATTGGTAGGTGGTCGGAGGGGCCGTAGGCGCAAACTGGCAGCCACGCTTCCGTCAGTCTACCCCAGGGCAGCTGTGGCTACTGATGTAGCTTACCACCACCTTTGTGTGAATGAATGATGGGTTACCACTTCTCTGTGAGTGCTTTGAGTATCTAATAATAGAAAAGTGCGATATAAATCTAATACATTATTATTATCTCTGTGAGTGATAAAGGCAGCCGACCTCTGGTGTATTTCAGCAGGCGGTTGGCGGGCGGGTACGGTCCTGATAAAATGTTAGTTCAGGTGGACGGCGGGTGGATGACAACTTCGGTGATGCGGTTGCGGACGTTATAATTGCCTATCCGCAGAGGTGGGTAGAGTAGCCAGAAATTGTACTCAAGTAAGAGTACTGTTACTTTAGAGATTTATTACTCAAGTAAAAGTAAGGAGTAGTCACCCTAATATTTACTTGAGTAAAAGTAAAAAGTATATTGTGAAAAAACTACTCAAGTACTGAGTAACTGATGAGTAACCTGTTCGTTTAATGATTACGGCAACAAATAATGCACAAAAACAAAAATATAGCAATGAGCAAATTCAGAGCCAGGAATATCTCTTAAGCAACTAAAACAATATTATATATTAAATAATAAAACATTAGAATAAAAAAAAATTAAGGCAAATTGAGCCACAATAACTTAACAGCACCATAGGCTCAGTAGGCATTGATTGATTGATTGATTGATTGATTGATTGATTGAAACTTGTATTATTAGATTGCACAGTACAGTACATATTCCGTACAATTGAACACTAAATGGTAACACCCCAATAAGTTTTTCAACATTAATCAATTACTTAATAAATGACCATGTTGAGGTGGTCTACCTCATATATACATACACACACATATCATATATATATATACACACCTTTATATATACAGTATATAATTTATACTTATTTATTTTGCCGTTTTTGTTTACATGTTAACGGTGTTTTACATGCATGTTTAACATATAGATTCCTATCTTTAATGACGACAAGAATATAAGTTGGTGTATTACCTGATTCTGATGACTTGCATTGATTGGAATCAGACAGTATAGTGCTGATAACGTCCCGGTTTTCAAATGGAGGAGAAAAAAAGTTCCTCTTTTCTGTCTAATACCACATGAAAGTCGTTGGTTTTTGGCATCTTATTTGTCCAGCTTCCATATTCGTTTTTACACACTTTACAAGAAATGCATTGGCGGCAAACTCCGTAGCTTGCTCGCTTGTTTGCTCTGGCTTCCGGAGACTCTTATTTTGTTAGCGCAGGCGCGATGGAGCGGCGCTTTTATTGTGAAGACAGGAACTGTGTGATCGGTCTTTAGGCTTTTGACGGGAAGTACGGTTGAAATAAAAAAGTGTCTTTTTTCCTTCACACTTTTGATTGATTGGTTGATTGATTGAAACTTTTATTAGTAGATTGCACAGTACAGTACATATTCCGTACAATTGAACACTAAATGGTAACACCCCAATAAGTTTTTCAACATTAATCAATTACTTAATAAATGACCATGTTGAGGTGGTCTACCTCATATATACATACACACACATATCATATATATATATACATACCTTTATATATACAGTATATAATTTATACTTATTTATTTTGCCGTTTTTGTTTACATGTTAACGGTGTTTTAATGAATATACATGCATGTTTAACATATAGATTCCTATCTTTAATGAAGACAAGAATATAAGTTGGTGTATTACCTGATTCTGATGACTTGCATTGATTGGAATCAGACAGTATAGTGCTGATAACGTCCCGGTTTTCAAATGGAGGAGAAAAAAAGTTCCTCCTTTCTGTCTAATACCACATGAAAGTCGTTGGTTTTTGGCATCTTATTTGTCCAGCTTCCATATTCGTTTTTATACACTTTACAAGAAATGCATTGGCGGCAAACTCCGTAGCTTGCTCGCTTGTTTGCTCTGGCTTCCGGAGACTCTTATTTTGTTAGCGCAGGCGCGATGGAGCGGCGCTTTTATTGTGAAGACAGGAACTGTGTGATCGGTCTTTAGGCTTTTGACGGGAAGTACGGTTGAAATAAAAAAGTCTCTTTTTTCCTTCACACTTTTGATTGATTGGTTGATTGATTGAAACTTGTATTAGTAGATTGCACAGTACAGTACATATTCCGTACAATTGAACACTAAATGGTAACACCCCAATAAGTTTTTCAACATGTCGGGTTCTACGTGTGACGGTCACGTGACCACCTGGCTCTGTTTGATTGGTCCAACGTCACCGGTGACTGCATTTGATTGGTGAAAAGCAGGCATGCGTAGTTCCTACTTTGAATGCATGTCTGACAAAATCAAAACAAACCAAACGTGCATTAACAGATCGATAAAAAAAAGTAGCGAGTAGCGACCTGATTGCAGATAAATGGAGCGGAGTAAAAGTAGCGTTTCTTCTCTATAAATATACTCAAGTAAAAGTAAAAGTATGTTGCATAAAAACTACTCTTAGAAGTACAATTTATCCCAAAAGTTACTCAAGTAGATGTAACGGAGTAAATGTAGCGCGTTACTACCCACCTCTGCCTATCCGTGCATCTCTAATACATATACAAATAAAAACACAATTTCAACATCCTCACACTGAAATGTGATTCATTCAGTGGTTTTCATCCATTTTTGACATAAACCAGACTTGCCTGAAGCAGCATCCGTCCGCTCGCCTTGAGGACAGACGACGTCCAGTCCCGACACTTTGGCCAGCAGGCTGCCCGGCCGAGGGCTTCCTTCCCCGGGCGGACCGCCCTTCAAAGCCGCGCCTTCCCAGTTCACACTTTTCTTGTACCTCTTGAAGCCTCCCCCGCTCAGAAGCTTGTACAACCCGTAAGAAGCTCCGGCTCCGGCGACTATTCCCAGCAAAGCCTTCATGTTGCCAATTTTAGGGCTAATGGCGCCGTCGCCCATTCTGTTTACTTAGCGGCTAACAGGCTAACTAAACTCGGACACGACTGAGCTAAGAGGCCGGCTAAACTCTACCGAGCTGGTGTGAGTGGATGGAGGTATTAACTAAACCACGCAGCTTATTAATGTGATTTTATGGCAAAAGCCAGACAAAATCAACATAAAATGAGCCATCACTTTGTGCGAAGTTGTCAACAAACCGTTGTTGTCGTTATGTGTGCTGCGTGGCTTTTCCGCCGGGTAGGAACAAAATAGCGGGCCGGCCTAATGTTCCACAGCAGGGGTGTCCAAACTTTTTCCACATGGAGAAATTAAAGCAGGGGTCTCTAACTCAATTTACCGGGGGGGGGGGCACTGGATGCACAGTCTGGGTGAGGCTGGGCCGCAAGAAAATATTTATTAAATTGTTTTTTTTTTTAAATGTCTTTATTTTAATTCTCAACACAAAATCAATCAATGTTTATTTATATAGCCCCAAATCACAAATGTCTCAAAGGACTTAACAATTCATT
>NC_084613.1:9598800-9611300 GCF_033978795.1 Nerophis ophidion | reverse complement strand
CATTAAAATACAGTAATGTAGTAGACCTAAGTATTCATTAAGTACCACCATAATGACAACATTAAAATACAGTAATGTAGTAGACCTAAGTATTCATTAAGTACCACCATAATGAAAACATTAAAATACAGTAATGTAGTAGACCCAAGTATTCATTAAGTATCACCACAGTGACCAACATTAAACTATAGTATAAAAGACCCAAGTATTCATTTAGTACCAACATAGTGACATTAAAATACAGTAGGGTAGTAGACCTAAGTATTCATTAAGTACCACCACAGTGACCAATATTAAAAACAATAGTGTAGTACACCAAAGTATTAAGTACCACCATAATGACATTAAAATACAGTAGTGAAGTACACCTAAGTATTCATTAAGTACCACCATAATTACATTAAAATACAGTAGTGTAGTAAAGCTAAGTATTCATTAAGTACCACCATAATGACAATATATAGTGTAGTAGACCTAAGTATTCATTAAGTACCACCGTAATGACATTAAAATACAGTAGTGAAGTAGACCTAAGTATTCATTAAGTACCACTATAATGACCAACATTAAAATATAGTGTACTAGACCTAAGTAATCAAGTACCACCGTAATGACATTAAAATACAGTAGTGTAGTAGACACAAGTATTCATTAAGTACCACCATAATTACATTAAAATACAGTAGTTTTTTATCTAAGTATTCATTAAGTACCACCATAGTGACATTAAAATAGTGTAGTAGACCTAAGTATTCATTAAGTACCACCATGACATTAAAATACAGAAGTGTAGTAGACTTAAGTATTCATTAAGTACCACCATAATGACATTAAAATACAGTGGTGTAGTAGACCTAAGTATTCATTAGGTACTACCATAATGACCAACATTAAAACACAGTAGTGTAGTACACCTACGTATTCATTAAGTACCAACACAGTGACAAACATTAAATTATAGTGTCGTACACCTGAGTATTCATTGAGTACCACCATAGTGACATTAAAATACAGTGGTGTAGTAGACTTAAGTATTCATTAAGTACCACCATAGTGACCAACATTAAAATATTGTAGTGTAGTATACCCAAGTATTCATTAAATACCACGATAGTGACATTAAAATATAGTGTACTAGACCTTAGTATTCATTAAGTAGTGACTAACATTGAAACACAGTAGTGGAGTAGACTTAAGTATTCATTAGGTAACACCATAATGACATTAAAATACAATAGTGTAGTAGATCTAAGTATTCATTAGGTACCACCATAATGACAACCTAAAATACAGTAGTGTAGTAGACCTAAGTATTCATTAAGTACCACCATAATGACATTAAAATACAGTACTGTAGTAAACATAAGTATTCAAGTACCACCATTATGACAACATTAAAATACAGTAGTGTGGTAGACCTAAATATTCATTAAGAACCAACATAATGACATTAAAATACAGTAGTGTAGTAGACCTAAGTATTCATTAAGTACCACCATAATGACCAACATTAAAATACAGTAGTGTAGTAGACCTAAGTATTCATCAAGTACCACCATAATGATGACATTAAAATCCAGTAGTTAAGAACCAACATGACATTAAAATACAGTGGTGTAGTAGACCTAAGTATTCATTAAGTACCACCATAATGACATTAAAATACAGTAGTGTAGTAGACCTAAGTATTCATTAGGTACCACCATAGTGACATTGAAATATAGTGTAGTGGACCTTAGTATTCATTAAGTAGTGACCAACATTGAAATACAGTAGTGTAGTAGACTTAAGTATTCATTAAGTACCAACACAGTGACCAACATTAAAATAGAGTAGTGTAGTAGACCTAAGTATTCATTAAGTACCACCATAATGACATTAAAATACAGTAGTGTAGTAGACCTAAGTATTCATTAGGTACCACCATAGTGACATTGAAATATAGTGTAGTGGACCTTAGTATTCATTAAGTAGTGACCAACATTGAAATACAGTAGTGTAGTAGACTTAAGTATTCATTAAGTACCAACACAGTGACCAACATTAAAATAGAGTAGTGTAGTAGACCTAAGTATTCATCAAGTACCACCATAATGCCAGCATTACAATACAGTGGTGTAGTAGACCCAAGTATTCATCAAGTAACACCATAATGACATTAAGATACAGTACTGTAGTAAACCTAAGTATTCATTAATTACCACCATAGTGACATTAAAACAGAGTAGTGTAGTAGACCCAAGTATTCATTAAGTATCACCATAATGACATTAAAATTCAGTAGTATAGTAGACATAAGTATTCATTAAGTACCACCATAATGACATTAAAATACAGTGGTGTAGTAGACCTAAGTATTCATTAAGTACCACCATAATGACCAACATTAAAATAGAGTAGTTTAGTAGACTTAAGTATTCATTAAGTACCACCATAATTACATTAAAATACAGTAGTGTAGTAGACCTATGTATTCATTAAGTACCACCATAATGACATTAAAATACAGTAATGTGGTAGACCCAAGTATTCATCAAGTACCACCATAATGACAGCATTAAAATACGGTAGTGTAGTAGACCCAAGTATTCATCAAGTACCACCATAATGACATTAAGATACAGTAGTGTGGTAGACCCAAGTATTCATTAAGTACCACCACAATGACAACATTTAATATCTATTTTCTTGGGTTTGAAGGGACAAGTTCCTCAGCAATGAAGACCAGCAGTCCATGTTGGCCCTCCTGCAGTTGGATGAAGAAGATTACATGGACTCCAACGAGCTCCTGGTGACGTGTCCCAAGTGCCAAGTGTGTCAGACATGATTAACAGTTACATGTTTCCATTATCAGGCTTTGTTCTACAAGTACGAGAAGGCCTACTCCTGTTACAGGGACAACTTAACCATGACCGCTTTCAGGTGAGGCTCCAGCGCTCTGAGCAATATTTAACACCCAAAAAATATCCTAACTTGAAGAAAAAAAAACAGTTTGACTTTATCCAGATTTTTTTTGTCTCCAACAAAAACACAACTTTCCCATTTAGCAATATTTACCACAACAACAAAAAACAGACTACAAATTTTTCTTTTTAACAAAAATACTATTTTCCTCTAGCAATATTTACTACAAAAAAAAAAGTGTAACGGAGACAAACCATAATTGTATTTTTTTTATTAATTTTCCACAAAAATAAATTTTTCCTCTAGCAATATTTACCACAACAAAAAAAAAAACAAGTGTAATAGACTACAGCCAAATTTTATTTTTTTCTTTTCAACAAAAATACTTTTCCTCTTCAGCAATATTTACCACAAAAAATAAAGTGTAAGACTACAGCCAGAATTTGTTTTTTTTCTTTTCAACAAAAATATTTTTTTCTTCTAGCAATATTTGCAAAAAAAAAAAAAAAAAAGTACAACAGTCTACAACCAGACTATTTTTGTACAAAAATATTTTCCTCTTAAGCAATATTTTCAACCAAAAAAACAGGACTACAGCCAGAATTATTTTTTTCCTCATTAGCAATATTTATACCACAACAAAAAAATAGTGTATTGGACTACAGCCAGATTTTATTTTTAACAAAAATACTTTTCCTCTTCAGCAATATTTACCACAAAAAAATAAAATGTAACAGACTACAGCCAGATTTTTTTTTCTTTTCAACAATACTTTTTTCTTCTAGCAATATTTGCAAAAAAAAAAGTACAACAGTCTACAACCAGACTTTTTTCCAACAAAAATACTTTTTTCCTCTTTAGCAATATTTTCGACAAAAAAACAGGACTACAGCCAGAATTATTTTTTTCCCACAAAAATACTTTTTTCCTCTTTAGCAATATTTACCACAACAAAAAAATAGTGTATTGGACTACAGCCAGATTTTATTTTTAACAAAAATACTTTTCCTCTTCAGCAATATTTACCACAAAAAAAATAAAATGTAACAGACTACAGCCAGAATTTTTTTTTTCTTTTCAACAAAAATACTTTTTTCTTCTAGCAATATTTGCAAAAAAAAAAAAAAAAAAAATTACAACAGTCTACAACCAGACTTTTTTTCCAACAAAAATACTTTTTTCCTCTTTAGCAATATTTACCACAACAAAAAAATAGTGTATTGGACTACAGCCAGATTTAATTTTTTAACAAAATTACTTTTCCTCCACTTTTCCTCTTCAGCAATATTTACCACAAAAAAAAAAAATGTGACTACAGCCAGAATTATTTTTCTTTTCAACAAAACGACTTTTTTCTTCTAGCAATATTTGCAAAAAAAAAAACAAAAAAAAACAGTCTACAACCAGACTTTTTTCCAACAAAAATACTTTTCCTCTTTAGCAATATTTTCAACAAAAAAACAGGACTACAGCCAGAATTATTTTATCCCACAAAAATACTTTTCCTCTTTAGCAATATTTACCACAACAAAAAAATAGTGTATTGGACTACAGCCAGATTTATTTTTTTTATTTTTTAACAAAATTACTTTTCCTCCACTTTTCCTCTTTAGCAATATTTACCACAAAAAATTAAAATGTAACAGACCACAGCCAGAATTAGTTTTTTTTATTTTCAACATATAAAACTCAAAGTGTAATAGACTACAGTGTGTGTGTGTATATATATATATGTATATATATATATATATATATATATATATATATATAAAAAACTCAAATTTTACACACACATCAGGACTGGCGAAAATTGCCATCTAATTAAAAACCATACCACAAAACTCAAAATTGCGCTCTAGCGCCCCCTAGGAAGAAAACAGACAAAACTGCTTGTAACCTATGGAAGGAATGTCGCAGAGACATGAAACAAAAACCTCTATGTAGGTCTCACTTAGGCCTACATTTTAATAATTGACATCCTTCAGCTAAAAACAGGAAGTTTATTTTATTTATTTTTTTTCCTTTCCAACAAAAATACTTCCCTCTTAAGAAAGTTAAAAAAAATGAAATAAAGTAACGGACTACAGGCAGAATTTTTTTTTTCTTTTCAACAAAAATACTTTACCATTTTTGCAGTATTTACCACAAAAAAAACAAAAACGGACTACAGCCAGAATTTTTTTTTTTTTTCCACAAAAATAATTTTACCTCTTTAGCAATATTTACCATAAGATATAACACAAATGTAGGTCTCACTTAGACCTACATTTTAATTGACATCCTCCAGCTAAAAACAGGAAGTTTATTTTTTTTCCTTTCCAACAAAAATACTTCTCTCTTAAGTTAAAAAAATAAAATAAAAAAGTAACGGACTGCAGGTAGAATTTTTTTCTTTTCAACAAAAATACTTTACTCTTTAGCAATATTTACCACAAACAGACTACAGCCAGAATTTTTAATTTTTTTTCCCCACAAAAATAATTTTACCTCTTTAGCAATATTTACCATAACAAGATATAACTAGTGTAACAGACCAGACAATTTAAATGTTTTTATTTTTTATTTTCCCCACAAATACTATTTTCCTCTAGGAATATTTACCACAAAAAAAGTGTAACTGACTACTACCAGAATCTTTTTTTCCCCAACAAAAATACTATTTTCCTCTTTAATATTTACCACAAAATAACCAAGTGTAACTACTACAGCCAGAATTCTTTTTTCTTTTCAACAAAAATAATTTCCTCTTAAGAAATAGTTTAAAAAAAAAAAAAAAAAGTGTAGCGCACTACACCCAGAATGTTTTTTTCTTTTCAACAAAAATACTTTCCTCTTAAGAAATAGTTAAAAAAAAAAAAAGTGTAGTGCACTACAGCCAGAATTTTTCAACAAAAATACTTGTTCTCTTCAGCAATATTTACCACGATAAAATATCAAAAACAAGACTACAGACGATTTTTGTATTTTTTTAAATTTTTTATTTTTTCCACTTTTATTGTCCTTACCCAGAGCCATAGAAGAGCGGAAGCTTGCCACCACATCATAAATCTAGTGGGAGGCAAAAAAAAAACATTTAATGCACAATAAAACATTTTTAATGTAGTATTTCAGATTTTATAAAATCAATATTTTATAAGAGAAATGTAGCTGCAGTGCAGTTAATGAAAAATCACTTTAAAACTAATTCAAGGTTACCTTTTACTTTCTAATTTAAGCCATTTTTGGGTCCTTCACGGTCAAACCGGCCAATGAACCCCCACATATGTTATACCGTCGGAAAAGTCTCGTTCGAGGTAGGAACATTTTGTGTTACCATGGCGATGCAATTCACGAACAAACAAACAAAAAAAAATGGGCCAATTAAATGGGTACGCACCTTTTATATTGGCATATATTTCCGGCAGAACAAACTGCGAGATTACCTCCTCCTGTCATGCTAACAATGGCATGCTAACTTTTTGAGCTATTTTGCAGCAGTTTACACCAAAGCCATCCAACTTGGTATGTGACATTTGTTAACTGTTAGCGTGCAAACGATAGCATGCTGGCAAGCTAACTTAAGAAGGCTAGTTTATACTTGTCTGTATTTCCGCAGCCATACACCTTTGAGTCATAACATATGAAACATGCTAACTGTTATCATGCTAACGTTTGCATACATAGTCAATGTTAGCATTTTAATGTAAGCATGCTAAGGTTTTAGGCTAGCTGTGTGGCTTATTTTCTGCAGTTACACCTAAAAAGCACGGCAGCTTCCCGGTGACCCCCCACCAGAGGTCTAGGGCACAGATAGCAGGCCCATCAAAATTTCCACGGGAATTTTCTAGTTATTTTTACCGTACAGACCTTTATCACAGGTGATGACCACCATCAAATATAAATCAAATATTTTAAGTGTCATGTAGCAAAGACTACTATACATAAAATCTTAATACATAAAATATCGTCTTTATGCATAAAATATCTTCCTAAAGAATCAGAAGGCTTGAAAAATTAAATCATTCTGAGATTTAAAGAAACTTATGTTATTTATAAAAATGGAAATGTTTTGAATTATCTACGCATTAAAACGTTGAGCTATGCAAGCCATTAAAATGTAATATGTATATATACTAAGTTATTTAAAAAAAAAAAAAACTTTGATTTAGTCACTATTGGGCCATGGAATGATATTTTTTTATTTTATTTTTAAATATGCAAGGAAGTCACACAGCAAATATTGAGCAATGTGATCCAGTAAAATGGTCATTGTAAAATATTAAAACACTAAATGTTAATTATATAAAAATCTAAATATTTTATTATTTTAATATATTTGTCAGTGAGCCATTGAATGTGTTAATTGTTGAGCTTTGAGATCCATTAAAAATGAGTCATTCTAAAAAGTAAAATTGTATTTGCTTTATTTTGATTACCAATTAGAATATAAGATGCCACAAATAATGTTCAAGCTTTGCAATCCATTAAAAAATTAATACATTTTAAAAACAAAATTATATCTACACTAAATATTTGTAAAAAAACATATTTTGTAATTAGTCAATAATGGGCTCTGGAACTAAATATATATTTTTTTAATTTGCAAGGAAGTCCCAGCAAACATTGAGCTATGTGATCCAGTAAAATGTAATAATTGTAACAATATATACACACTAAATGTTAAGTTATTTATAAACATGGAAATATTTTAAATTAATTTCATCTGTTTTAGTCAGTGAGCCATGGACTGTGTTAAATATTAAGCTGTGCGATCAATTAAAAATGTCATTCTAAAGTTAAATTATAAATATTTTACATGTATTTACTAGATTTTAATTAGTAATGAGATTGTAAGATTTAAGCCACAAAGAATGTTGACCTTTGTAATCCATTATAAATTTAAAAAAAAAAAAAATATATATATATATATATATATATATATATATATATATATATATATTTACACTAAAAATTTGTAAAAATAAAAAAAAAAAAATGTTTTTAATTTGTCAATAATGTTATAATTATGCAAGTAACCCAAAATTAAGATTGTTGAGCTTTGTAATCCATTAAAAATGTCATACAATGAAAAAAAATATATATTTATTTTACAAGTAATGTTTTAGTCACTAATGAACAATGGAAGTACGATTTACCCGCCACAAAAGAATCAGAATGTTGAGTTTTGTAATCCATTAGAAATTAATCATTCTTAACTGTAATATTTAACAATTTAATGAAAAAAAAAAAAAAAAAACATTTTGATTTAGTTAGTCAATAACGGGCCATGGGATGCAATATCATTTTTAAAATATGCAAGGAAGTCACAGCAAACATTGAGCGGTGTGATTCAGTAAAATGTAATACAAACATTAAATGGTAAGTTAATTATATAAATGGAAATGTTTAAAAAATTAATTTCATACGTTTTAGTCAGTGAGCCATGTAATTTGTTAATTACACAAGTAAGCCAAATAATTGGAATATTGAGCTGTAAGATCCATTAAAAATGAGTTATTGAAAAAGTAAAAATATAAATACTAAATGTAAAATACAATATTTTATAATTTATTTTATTAATTACTAATGAAATTGTAAGATTTGTATGCTATAAAGAAGAATGTGGAGTTTTGTAATCCATTAGAAATTAAATCGTTTATTCTAAATTATTAATGTAAATATATTTACTATACAGTTACTTGTAAAACAAATACAATTTTTTTTATTAATTTCTCAAAAATGTAATATTCTTAAATATTATACAAGTGAGCCAAAAATAATCAGATTGTTGAGTCTTGTAATCCATTAAACATTACTCATTTTAAACAATTCGACTAAATAAGTTAATTATAAAAATGATCAATTAAATACATTTTAGTCATAAGGAGCCATTGAATGTAATATTTTTGAAAATACAAGTAAGCCACAAATAATCAGATTGTTGAGCAATGTAAGCCATTAAAAACATCGATGGAAATATTTTAAATGTATTTAATATGTTTGACACTAATGAGCCATGGAATTAAGATTTTAATTGTAATCTATTAGAAAGTAACCTTTCTAAAATGTAATATTTGCCAATTTTAAAAAAACATTTTGATTTAATTAGTCAATAATGGGCCATGGATTGCAATATCCATTTTTAAAAATATGCAAAGTCACAGCAAACATTGAGCGGTGTGATTGAGTAGAATGTAATAATTGTAACAATATAAACACACTAAATGTTAAGTTAATTATAAAAATGGAAAAATAGAAATTAAATCATTTACACTACGATACAATCCTACAAATATTTACTAATTTGTAAAAAAAAAAAAAAAAAAAATTTGTCAAAAATGTATTATTCCTTTAATTATGCGAGTGAACCAAAAATAAGATGTAGTTTTGTAATCCATTTGAAATTAAACGATTTACACTACTATCAATATAATCATAATTATATTTACTCTAAAGTTGTTTGTAAAGGAAAACATGTGTCAAAAATGTAATATTCTTTTAAATATTATGCAAGTGAGCCAAAAATTAAGATGGTTGAGTTTTGTAATCCATTAGAAATTAAATAATTTACACTATCAATATAAATCATAATTACATTTACCGTAAAGTTATTGTAAAAAACAAAAAACAAACCCAAAAACATTTAATTTGTCAAAAATGTAATATTCTTTTAAATATTATGCAAGTGAGCCAAAAAGATTGAGTTTTGTAATCCATTTGAAATTTACTGATTTACACTATCAATATTATAATTAATCTAATGTAAAAAAAAAAAAAAAGGAAAAAAATTTAATATTCTTTTAATTATGCAAGTGAGCCAAAAATAAATCAGATTGTTGAGTTTTGTAATCCATTAGAAATTAAATGATTTACACTACTATCAATATAATCATAATTATATTTACTCTAAAGTTGTTTGTAAAAAAAATGTAATCTTTTAAATATGCAAGTGAGCCAAAAATAATAAGATTGAGTTTTGTAATCCATTTCAAATTAACTGATTTACACTACTATCAATATTATAATTAATCTAATGTAAAAAAAAAAGGAAAAAAATTTAATATTCTTTTTATTATGCAAGTGAGCCAAAAATAAATCAGATTGTTGAGTTTTGTAATACATTATAAATTAAATGATTTACACTACTATCAATATAATCATAATTATATTTTCTCTAAAGTTGTTTGTAAAAAAAAATGTAATCTTTTAAATATCATACAAGTGAGCCAAAAATAATAAGATTGAGTTTTGTAATCCATTAAAAAAATACAAATTTTAAACATTAAGACTAAATTATAATTATCAATTAAATATATTTTAGTCATAAGGAGCCATTGAATGTAATATTTTTGAATATAGAAGTAAGGCACGAATAATCAGATTGTTGAGTAATTAAAAACATCTATGGAAGTATTTAATACTTTGACACTCATGAGCCATGGAATTAAGATTTTCCCGCTAGAAAGAAACAGAATGTTGAGTTTTGTAATCCATTAGAAATGAATCATTCTAAAGAAATAGACTAAATAAGTCAATTGTAAAAAAAAAAAATGCATTTTAAATAGCAATAGCCATTAATGTAATATTTGAAAATATACAGGTAAGCCGCAAATAATCCAAATATTGAGGGGCGGTATAGCTCGGTTGGTTGAGTGGCTGTGCCAGCAACTTGAGGGTTCCAGGTTCGATTCCCGTTCCCACCATCCTAGTTGATGCCGTTGTGTCCTTGGGCAAGACACTTTACCCACCTGCTCCCAGTGCCACCCACACTGGTTTAAATGCAACTTAAAGATATTGGGTTTCACTATGTAAAGCGCTTTGAGTCACTAGAGAAAAGCGCTATATAAATATAATTCACTTCACTTATTGAGCAATGTAATAGAACATTTAATCATACTAATGTATAAAAAAATCAATTCCACACAACTCTTGAACTTAAAATATACATTTTGATATATTTTAGTCATTAATGAGCCATGGAATGTAATAACTTTTTAAATATGCAAATAAGCCACTGAAAATCGGATTGAGTCATGCAATCGTTTAAAATTCTAAACTTAAAAACATACAATTATAAAAATGGGTCTATTTAAAATATTTTAAACAAGTTATGGAATTGTTAAATATATACAAACCTTTGGTGTGGATAATTAATATATTTAGCAGATGTTGCAACATAAATGAGGTTTGTGACTTTTAGTGGTGCAGCAAACATGTGAACAACGGGGTACCTTAGTGTGGCGAGTAGCTACTGCTGGAGTGCGTTACTTGACTCCTCTCGTAGCTGCTCCTGGACCTTTGGACGGATGTCTTCTTTGGGTCCAGGAACACAGAAAGTCTCCTTTGGAACCCTGCCATCGGCCATTGCGGAACAGGAAGTTGATAGGTGCGCTTGGAGTTCAGCAACGTACGCCGCATGGCGGCTTGAGCACCTTGCGGTGCGGCAATCACGCCGTTAGAGGGTTTACCCACGCCGCCACGCACAGGGACAGTATTCCGGGACGCGCTTGGAGAACCAAACCTCTGAGGAATGTTAGGTTGCGGTTTCCGGGTTTCTTGAGCAAGGTTCTTGGAGGAATACAGACGCCGTGGATGATCTTGTAGAATACCTTTATGCATGCTTGAACCGTAAACGGAAGGTTTCAACTTGCTTGCTTGGACGTTCCCTCCATGTGCTTGTGCCGGCTGGACTACCACAGGGCTGACTTTTGCGACTCCAGATTTTTTGGCGGTCACCGGCTCCCCGGTGGTCTTCTGGCGTCCATCTGGCATGTAGACCCATGAGGCTACAGGTTCTCTTTGGGGTTTGACTTTGACACTTTTGCCGTAGGAGCCCAAAGCTGGAGTGTTTTGTTGGGACAGGGGGCCAGGAACCTTGGTAGAACTTGCATTGGCTACAGGGCGCACTTCTTGACTACTTAACGAGGTTTGGTCAGGAAGCTGTCGATCTTTGGACCAAAACGTGTGCAGTTTTTTCCCAGGGTAGCGTTTAACATTTCCTGTTTTCTGCATCCTGGGAGAGAGTCCTACACCCTTTTGGTTTGGTCCTTGCAAGACGTCATTGTCCTCATGGTCGACAGACCCGTCCGTAGGTTTCATGGCCAGACCCGAAGCTAATTCATTCAGAAGAAGTTCCCCCGCTGTCTGGAAGTGCATCAAATCCTTCCCGGGAGTCAGGAACGAGTTCTTCATGCCTTCTACAAGTCTCTTGAAATGGCTGATGTGAGGAAAACTGATGCCCTCCACTGACGTTTCTGGGGTGTGCTGCTTGATGAGAAGGTCCAACGGATGCTGGGAGTTGGGTTCCTTCTCCTCTATCTGGTTATGGACGGCTTCTCTCTCAGGACTATGGTGCCACTTTTCCGGCATTCCCACTTTCGGAGCGCCCACTGCGTCCAAAGGAGCTTTGTAATTAAACTGGTTGAGGGTGTGAGGATCAAGGAGCCTCACGTAGCTATGGTTGGAATCTTTACCCTTGAGAGGACGGCCATTGGAAGCTAACACACAAACACACAGTTGGTTGGATTAAAGCAAGGCAAGAAGGAGAAACCAAAGAGTTCTTACCGCTCTGAGAAGGAAAACCAAGGCAGGCGGACACCAGCAAGCCAAGAACCCTG